>NC_137650.1:33143438-33165938 GCF_963422515.1 Blennius ocellaris | reverse complement strand
CACACACACTTTACGCCACGTCACAGACGAGAGTCGGCGTCCAAACATAGAGCCGGAGGACCTGAACCAGCAGCAGCAGCTCTGGTTTCTTATTTTTAACCGTCTGGTTTTGCGTCTTCCTCAAGTCTGTGTGAAAAAACCAAAAAAAGAAGAAGACGAAAAAAAAAAAAAAAGAGCGAAGATGCATCTGAAAATAAAACGTAAAGCGAAGCTGCTGTACTGCATGTTTTGATGCTCAGCTGAGCACCGAGTCGTTGTTTAACAGGGTTTTGTGTGAAGTCGAGTGTGTTTCTGTCGAGAGCGAAAGTGAGAGGGAGAAAGTCTGCTAATGAGCAGTGTGTGTGTGTGTGTGTGTGTGTGTGTGTGTCCTGGGAGACGAGTGTGTGGAGAAAGTAGTCCCAGTGTGAGAGTAGTAATTAGACTCCCATCCATTAACACGAGGGGCTGTGGAGGAGGATGAGCAGCAGGTGTGTGGGTGTGCGACTGTGTGTGTGTGTGTGTGTGTGTGTGTGTGTGTGTGTGTGTGTGTGTGTATTTGTCTGTGGGGCTTTTTTTTTTTTCCTCCTTCCCATGTGTACATGCACATAATAATGATAATAATAATAATGTGCCAATACGCTGTTAATTGCGGCTCGTCTGCACGCGAATGGCGGCGTGCGGCGCGCTGACCTCGGAAAGCCACTCGTCGGGCGCGAGAAGCACAAAGAGGCAGGAGAAGTGTTCAAAGAGCGGTTTGTTTACACCTTCGAATCAGACGAGGAGCTGGAAGTGTGTTTTCTCTCCGCGGGTTGGCCGTTCTCTCCAACTTCACACAAATAAATCGCGGCTCTAAATAAACGACTTCGGCGCCGGAGCCAAACGACGAGATCCTTCATTCGAACGCTCGTACGCGATCAGGAAAGTTTCTGCGCGTGCACGGCGACGTTTTGGGGAAAAAAAACTGGAACGGCAGAAACACTGGCAAGTTGTAGTTTGCGTATCTGGCCACAGGTCGGTGCTGTTGCTTGTTTTTGTGACAAAACCGCGCAGAGAACGACACGCAACAAACATTAGCAACAAGAGAACACAGATGTTCTAGCGCAGTGTTTTTCGACCACTGTGCCGCGGCACACTGGTGTTTCCGCGAGATCTAGTCAGGTGTGCCGTGGGAAATTATCCAATTTCACATTTTTTTCTAAAAAACATTGAAAAGTTGAAGAGTAATCATGTATAAATACTCTTCGCCAATAGATGGCAGCACAGAACTTTGCCGGTGAAATGGAAAGTGACAGACGTCAGTCTGGTTAATCACCACCACCTGCTACCATCTTGTATAAAAGTACTGTGTCAGTGACAGTGATGGAGAAGTTTTTGAAAAGGAAGAATGTGAACCAGGATCTCAGCTCTTCATCCATCAGGTCCAGGTTTCACACTGAGGGAGTCAAAATTAAAAAAAGAAATTGGGAAATACTTTTTTTCTGTATTTATTTGATTCCTGTTGATAAAACGTTGATGAGAATGACTTTATATTGTTAATAGAGGCTACAGAGTTTCACATTTTAACATTTTCGGGTAGCGGTGTGCCTCCAGATTTTTCCAAACAAAAAAGTGTGCCTTGACTCAAAAAGGTTGAAAAACACTGGTCTATTGGACAGACGAACGCATTGGATTGTTGCTATGGTGACTGTCAAAATAAAAGCACCACGTCCCCGGAGATTACGGACCGGTGAGTCGTGACACTGGAGGAAAAACTTTGCCGTTATTGTTCATCTACTGAGCATGTGCAGAAGAACTATTGACTATGGCTGTGGTGCGGATGTGTTGAGAGTTTTTCAAAAAGTTGTGTTTTCTGTGGCGTTTTTCATTCGTCACAGAATCGGGGGGCCCTGGAACTGATAAGAAGGAGGCGCCTTCACAGTACCAGCCGGTGGTTTTCGTCTTGTCACCCTGAAGAAGGCAAGCTATCGTACTGATCTAAAACTGTGGTGTCGAAAAACCTGTTATCAGGACAAAGTGTTCCGTCTCGCGTGTGAAAGAGTGTCTCCACCACATCCTGGCCTGAAGTGAAGTGAAGTCGCCGTTACCTGTAAACTTGGTACAAACTGCCGAGGCTCGTTTTCTACGGTGACAGAAAGGCGCCGGGCCGCTGACCTGCTAGCATGTTAGCATGCTACCATTGTGGTTCCCCGACACTGACTGGGAACGAGTGGAGGAAACTTGATTCCAACAATTTATAAGCTATAAATAGAGTCAAGCACGTCAGTCTAATTAAAGAAGCTTAATCGAACCCAGATCATCCATAAACTAAGAAACCAATGATGTCGGCCAAGATGGAACTGCACCCGGTTGTGCGTTTACCAAATCCTTTTTAGTGTTTCTTTTCAAAATGTTTCTACGGAAGAGAATTAGGGCCACTGTGGAAAAAAACCCTGAGTTCTGACTTTTTTTGTCATAATTCTGACTTAAAACTCAGAATTCTGACTTTTAACCTGAGAATTCTGACTTAAAACTCAGAATTCTGACTTTTAACCTGAGAATTCTGACTTTAAACTCAGAATTCTGACTTTTAAACTCAGAATTCTGACTTTTAAACTCAGAATTCTGACTTTAAACTGAGAATTCTGACTTTAAACTGAGAATTGTGACTTTGAACCTGAGAATTCTGACTTTTAACTCAGAATTGTAACTTTTTTCTCAGAATTCTGACTTTTTTCTCAGAATTCTGACTTTTAAATTCAGAATTTTGACATTTAAACTGAGAAATCTGACTTTTAAACTGAGAATTTTGACTTTTAAAGAATTCTCAATTTGCAGACGGGCAGGAAAACACGCAGGTGAGAACGTCCTTGAAAGGAGAATATGTTGGATTTCTACCTTTTTTGGGTTTTTTTTTTAAAGTGAAATGTGACAAATACGTAAAAGAGTTCACATGAAAATGGAGACGGGAGGACATGAATTACGGTGAAACGCCGAGGAAGGATGACGTTCAGGTTATTGTGAGGCAACGTGAACATTATCTACATCATCATGCAGCGAAGCGCCGCCTTATTACTCACAACCTGCGATTGCGGAACCGTTACGACACGGCGGCTGTAACGCTGCAATCAGCGCCCGTCATGCAGGATGTGATTGTTTCAAAGCAGGGGGGCGGTGGTGGGGGTTAGGGGGAGGGGGGAGGGGGGGAAAATGGCTGATGCCTGATTAGCCCCACGGGCCGCTTGCCGACTGACGCAACGTACAAATGTCACCTGGTGGGATTTCTTATTATTCTGCGTATAATGAGATCCCATTAGCTTCCGTCTCCCCGCGGGATTCGACGGCGACTCGTCTCCCGACGGGGGTCGGCCGGTTCGCGGGGTCGGTGAGCGTCGGTTTCCCGGCCTCGGCGAGGAAGAGGCACCTGCGGGGACGAGGCCACCCAGGTGCAAGTCTGACCTGAGGAGTTTGGTCTGACGCTCTGGAGGGAGCAGAGGCAGAGGCTGAGAGGGAAAGCGAAAGACTGTGTGTGTGTGTGTGTGTGTGTGTGTGCGTGTGCGTGTGCGTGTGCGTGTGCGTGTGTGTGTGTGTGTGTGTGAGAGAGAGAGAGACTCTGCTGTATGTAAACCACAGCTTTGCTCCATGCTGTAATTCACCCTGCCGCCAAAACCGCCGATGCTTCAGCTGCTGCTGCTGCTGCTGCTGCAGCCGAGCGCTGCGGTGGAGCTCCAGCTTCCCCCGGCTGTCTCGCTGGCAGACGAGGGCCGCGCTAAAACCCCGCGACTGTTTGTTTATCTTGCAGCCAGAACCGACCATTAAAAGTGGGCCCTCGGTCAAAAGCGCAAAAAACAGACGCTTGTCATGTTCGAGGGCTGTAATTGTAGCTCTCGCGTGATGTTTTTATTTTCCCTCTGACCTCGCTGGATAAACTCAAGAAGCCACTTAACATGGGGCCTCGGCGTGCCAGAGGCCCCGGAGAGAGAATTAAGCAACACGCAGTCAAGGGAGACACGACCACCCCCCCCTTCCCCCCCTCCCACCACCACCCCCCCCCCCCCCTCCTGGGTTGAGTGTGTAGCTGCAAAGGGCCGGATTTGTTCCGTCACCCTTCAGCTCCGGACCACGAGAAGCTCCTTCTCCCAACCGTCCCGCCGCACAAGGCAAATTAAATTAGTGAGCCAGTTTCCAAAACATGGCAGAGAAATTCACAGAGGCAAGAAAAGTGTTTTTCCCCCCCAAAAAAAGAAGAAAAAAAAGAAAAAAGGAGGAGGAGCAGGAACCTCAAAGAGCCGAGCCTGTACCCACTAGTTTCTCCACAACAAGCCTCGTAGTCGATTGAGACGTGTGTCTCCAGCAGGTGAGAAACGACGGAGAAACGAAATTTGCGCAACTTTTTTCAAGTGAAAATATACGTTTCTTTTGTATTTTCGTCTCGGGGAAGTTCCGTGTAGTTTATTTCAAATGTCATTGAATAAAACAATGAAAACAATGTGAGACACTGCAAATCAAAAAGGTTTCCAGGGGGTTGTTTCCTCGGCGCGGTAATGACGATGGTGGTTAAACATCTTTTCAACACTTTCACGCGAGACTCATTGGTCCAAAAACATTCTAGTCAAACTTTACCCCTCCCCCAAATCCTGATTTTCCTCCATTTTTAATATTAGGTCATAGGAGCTGCACTCAGAATCTGCTATGTCTGTGTGAGCTAGCCTACCTTCATTGGAATTGGTGACACTATATAGGGTCTGAGTTCTGATTGGCTGCTTGGAGCAACACACTTTTTAAAAATGCAAACAAGCCGGGGAGAGAGAGGAAAAACTTTCTTTACGTCACTCCAGGTACGGGGATGATTATTTGTCGGAAAACCATTAGAAAGTGGAAAATATGTCCCCGTTGGAATTTTCCTGGTTTCCTGCGCTGGCATGGAAATGACTCATTTTGAGATACTAAGATGGATAACAATGACGACAACCATCTTTTCACATCATTTGCAAATTTAGAACTGATAAAGAACAATTGTTGGATTTCTTTTTTTGAGGAATGAAAAAAGTTTAAAAGCCATTTTTGTGAGACGAAATGGATTAAAGCACAGTTTTGATTCAACTTAATGAATCCCATTTTCAGTGACTTCAAGCCCCCGTTGTGAACAAACCCACCCCCCAAAAGGTTTTGTGTCAACAGGCCTAAAGAGGCGAGGGTCTGCGCGATAAAAAATCTCGAAGCCGAACGTTCCGAGATCATTTTGAAACTGCTTCGCAAAACCTGTTTGCAATTATCACAGCCTGCTGAGATTGAGGCTTACACTCTTTCTTTTTTTTCCCCAAATGTAATTCTCATAATCTGAGTTGCGGGCAGAGTTTCAGGTGCCCCGTGTGATCAGCGTCGCCCCCCCAGCTCGATAACCGCCGCAGTAAAAGCCCCGGGAACCCGCCGCCTCCGGACGCGTGGCGTTTTTACGGCGGGCTCGTCGCGAGGCTACCACACACGCTGTAAATACGTTGTTTACAACGGGCCAAACGAGCGTCTTTAAATTAGCCTCCTGCAGATTACCGTGTGCATAAAACAGTCCGGTCCCACAACTACAGGGGGTAAAAACACAGCTTAGATCCCGACACCAGAGAGCCACGGTGGCTCACTTCCTTCTACCGCCGACAGAGGAGGAGGAGGAGGAGAGGAAAAAAAAAAAAGAAAAGAAAAAAAACATCTGCGGTTCTAAACTTCACTTGTGGTTGTCCTCCATTAAGCTGGAAGACGCAGCCTCCCTCCTTCCAACGCTCTTTATCGGAGTCTGCGTCTGCTCAGGGCTCATTATGAAATGTGCAATTACAGCCGCACAAAGGCGGAGGCGGCCTTCTGTGCCTTTCCAGCGATCGGCTTCGCACAATGGAGCGAGGGCAGAGAAACATCAGAGTGCCGGCGGAAAAGACAAAGCCGGCGAGGAGGAGACGTGGAGACGGGGGGGGGGTGGAGGGGGGGGGAGAGAGAGGGTGACTGGCTTTCCATGTGACAGGCGTAATTGACAATCCCGAGCCCCCGGGGCCCGGGGGCGTCTCGTCAGGCGAGGCGGAGGAGTTTAGCGAGATTAAAGGTTAGGGCAGGCTAATTACTTCAATAAGACGCGCCGACGCGTTCGGCGCCGTCGTTGCATCAAAACCCTCCGAGTTCTGAGGGAGAGCGGGAGGAGACGCGCCTCGCGGTGAACCTGTTGACGGCGAAACACCTCGTCATAGCGCTCCGGAGTGCTCCAGCTGAAGGGGGGACGCCATTTGTCGTCATGGGAACCGGGGGGGGGGAGGGAAAATGCATCTTTTCTGGTTGACAAGTCGCCGTAATAACAATCCAATCTGGTCGTCCGGATGCTTGTGTGTGTGTGGTTTCATTACAAGAACCATCAACAGCACCAACTAGTGGCTTAGCGTACCAACTACCGTATTGTCTGGACTATAAGCCACGACTTTTTTACCGGTTAACGGGCTTCGTGCCCAAAACTTGCCTTAAAAGGGACGTTTCTGCTCTTCTTCCAGCAGCTGACGGCCGTGGATGTTGCGTTCAGGTGCGTCATGTAAACTAGAGCGCTGGACTCCGTGGATGAGTAATCTCCCTTCTCAGAATCACAATCAGCAAATAACCGATAAAATACTTTATCAACAGAGATAAAACGCTTGGTGATGATGTGTCTGTCGGTCGGCGAGCTTCGCAGCAGGCGCACTAGGCGCACGACAACCCAGAGCTGTGTGCAGGAAGTTTCTGGTTTCTGGCATCTTTTCTGGTTGACAAGTCGCCGTAATAACAATCCAATCTGGTGATCCGGACGCTTGTGTGTGTGGTTTCGTGACAAAGAACAAACAACAGCGCCCACTAGTGGCCTGGCAGGCTGGAGACATTGTTATACATGATGTCGTTTTCAAAACGTCGTCGTGTGAAGGCAAAACTTTCCCTGAAAAGGAAAACGACCATTTTCACTTTGAAACATTGTGTAAATAAGTCTCAAGTCTGTCATCAGCTACTCTTTGCAGTGATTGGTTGGTGAGGATAGGGGGGGGGAAAGGGGCGGAGCCTGAAACGACAGAAGCTCGCTCTAGTAAAATGTTTCTAATGTTGCGGCGCAACTTCGGGAAAATCGACCAAACGTTTCATTCTTGGGAAGTTTTTAAAGCCCGACTCTCTGCTTGGAAACGTCCAGAAATCTGTCCACATCTGTCCACATCTGTCCACTTCAATATAAAACAGATATTCAAGCCACTGACCTCAAACTTTTCCCAGAAAATCCCTTCATGTTAAACTTTTTTTTTTTTTGTTAAATCATCCACTTCCTGTCCTCACCCGTCACCTCGCGCTGGCTTTTTCCAGGCTGTGATCCGCCTCCATTGTTCTCTGGCGGACCCGGGGACAGACGGACAGACGGACAGACAGACAGGGAGTGGCGCTCCGCCGCAGTGGGAGAAACCATGAGCTGTCAGAGAGCGCCGTGAAATTGCTGTGGAGTAAATATACGGTCCAGAGCGGCGCGGGGCCTCTCCAGGTCACTGTGGTGGGTGTATTGTGTGTAGGGGAAGCCGCAGCAGCATGTGTGTGTGTGTGTGTGTGTGTGTGTGTGTGTGTGTGTGTGTGTGTGTGTGTGTGTGTGTGTGTAAAGTGAGAGGAATTCACATATGTTAATGGCCTGAGCTCCTCTTTGAAACAGTATTTTTGTTGTTGTGGGTTCGGGTTAGAGCTTTTTTTGTGTCGCTGGCGGACGAGGGATGCGGCGGCGGCGGCGGCGGCGGCCCGTTCGTCTCCAGCCCGACCGGAGACCCCGGGTCGAGAACAGGAAGGGCCGCCTCTGCTCCTTCTGTGGCACCAAAAATAAGTGAGGGCCCTTTTTTTTCTCTCGGTGTCCCGCAAGGGGGCCGACCACATCTGGAGCCGGGGCCGCCCTCCGCCCTCCGCCCTCCGCCCTCCGCGACCAGCTGCTTGACCATCCCACCCAAGCGACTGGGCGCTGAGGCCGCGGGCCGGTGAGGGCGCGGCGGTCGTCTGAACGAGACCGCAGGCCCACTTGGCGGCCTCCTCGGTAGACCTGCAGCGGGGCCTCATTACAGGCCGCCGGACCACACGGCATGTGGACATGCGAGTCTCTGTGTCGGGATCCGCGGCCACTTCTTTTTTTAAATCCACATCCCACTGTTTGCCGTCGCAACGCGCGTTCCTAACGAGGACCTGTTGCTGGTTTGCACGTCATCCCCCCCCCCCCCCAAAAAAAAAAAATCCCCCACGACTGAGAGAACGTCAGGTAGCGGAATCTTTAAATAAGCATTTAAAAAAAAAAAGTGAGTTCTGGGTTACGCTGCAGGGCTCATTTACACATTAACATCCATTTCAAATGAGAACGCAAAACTCTCGTTGCGTTTTGCGGGTGTCTGTTTCCATGACAACAGCAGAGCCACTGAAACCCCCCCCCCCCCCCACCAAAAAAAATATATATTTGAAAATGTCTTTCTGTAAATGGTGAAAGGATTTCACCACCCCCCCAAAATCCCCCACGACTGAGAGAATGCCAGGTAGCGGAATCTTTAAATAAGCTAAGCTAAGCTAAGCTAAGCTAAGCTAAGATAAGATAAGCCTTTATTGATCTCACAATGGAAAAATGTACTTGTTCCATTCTGCTCTTAAGGAAACTCATGAGTAGGAAAGACAAGAAATGTGCAAACAGTTAGAAAAGAATAGAGGTATCTTATATACAATGACTATCAAGAACTCTAAGGAAAAATATTTACAGTAAGAGTAATAATAAGTAGATTAAAAAAATAGGACTAAAAATAAGATAAAAATCACAGACTATAATAAAGTATAATAAGTTCTAAGGGGAGCAAAATATACAGTAAGATGAAATACAAGGAAAATAAACAATGATGGGGGGGCAAAGTGTAGAATAAAGTACAATAAACATACTATAGTAAAAAATAATACCAGTGTTGGCAGTGCAGGTTCAGTCCTAACAAGTGGTCAATTAAGTGACGTAGATAAAGTGACGTAGATAAAGTGACGTAGATAAAGTGACGTAGATAAAGTGACGTAGATAAAGTGGTATAGATGCAGGGGTTATTGCGCATATTGTTGCATGTTACTTTACAGTGTATAAGCATTTTTTTTTTTAAGTTACGCTGCAGGGCTCATTTATACAACATTAACATCCATTTCAAATGAGAACGCAAAACTCTCGCTGCGTTTTGCGGGTGTCTGTTTCCATGACAACAGCAGAACCACAAAAAAACCTCCTACTTTTTCAAAATGTCTGTGTGTAAATGGTGAAAGGGTTTCACTTATATGGCGCCAAAGTGCAACAGAGAGCTCTGCTGCTCACGGCGCTCAGTCCATCCATTAGGGGCAGTTTGGGGCTCAGCGCCTTGCTCAAGGACTCGACGTGTGGACAGAGAGGGAACTTCCGACGGTGAGGCGACCCACTCTCCCCACACGCTCAGTCGATTGGATGATCAGAACAACGCCCTCCTCCAGAGCAGGGGGGGTCAAACATGCGGCCCGGGGGCCAGAAGCGGCCCGCCAGAGGATCTAATCCGGCCGCCATGGGATTTTTTTTTTTTAAAGTATGAAAATGAAAACTGACAAGAGGCTGATCTAAAAACACTCGATCGGCAAAAATGACATTCAAAACCTGCCCTTGGTCAGAATTTGACCCCCGACATTAATGCATCTGTGGAGGTCACATGACGCAACACCTTTCACAATAAAACAACGAGTCCAATTTATGTGAAATGATTCTTTAGACACGTAAACTCAAAACAATTTCCATTCAATTGTTTTAATCCTGAATAAAAATACGACATCCAGATCCAGGTGACTGAGGGTTTTTTGTGAGGTTTTTTTTGTTGTAAATGTAATAATATCTGATTTCCTTTAATATGTATATTTCGGAATAGGCTGGCAAATTCTTGCAAAAGGATCAGAAGAAGGAAAGACTTTGACATTTGTCCATATCTGCAGTTTAACATGTTATGTTTGACTTGTTGGGCCTCCAGAGGTCAGATCAGGTTGACGTGGCCCCTCAACTAAAAACAGTTTGACGCCCCTGCTCCACAGTGTCGCGGCTCCCAGTCCAGGTTCTCCTGAGACTTGGTCGTTTTATTTTGACAGTCGCCGTCGATGACGAGCCACATTAGTCGTCCGTCCACCGGAATGTCCGTTAACTCGTCTCTGTTAGTGTTTTTAGCATGTTGCTCTCTGTACACGACGCGTGTGTGGTTTCAAACACAACCGACAACACGTTTCCGATTGAAACGGGGCCCCGAGAGGCCCCCCCAGATTTCATAAATAAGCGGCGTCATCTTTAAATAAGCGGCGTCATCTTTAAATAAGCGGCGGCAGGAGCTCGTCCTCGGCCTCCGGTGGACCGGAGGACGTCGACTCTCTTCAGGCCCCAGCGAGTGGCAGTTCTGGGTTACGAGGAAATTCATGAAGCGTCACCCGACTGCTTCCTCCTCTACATAAGACAAACCTCAGGACACGTCAGGGAACCTCGTGAGGTCCTCGATCCCCCCCCCCCCCATCCCCCCCTCATGATTCAGAAGGCTGCAGGTCCAGACCTGATGTTAAAGAGTCTGAATATAATAAAGTGATACATTATTCACAGGCTAGGATACAAATACATGTACATACATACATGGACAATGGATGCAAAGAGGCGAGTAACTTGTCAAGAGTGACCTCCGAGTGTGTGTGCGTGTGTGTGTGTGTGTGTGTGCGTGTGTGTGTGTGTGTGTACGCCCTGGATGTCACGCAGTGCTGTCACTCAGTGTAAATGCTCTGGTGGGTCAGGGAAGTTACAGAGGCCTGTCCAAGCCTACACACACACACACACACACACACACACACACACACACACACACACACACACACACACACACACACACACACACACACACACACACACACACACGCACACACACACACACACACACACACACACACACTTGGATTTTCTTGCACGACATTCATCTTTCATTTATTCTCATATTATTCAAATACATGTCGACTGTGTTCAGATGCATTTTGTTTACTTTTTTCCCCCACTAGGAACTGGGATCTTTCCCATTTCCCAGTACGCACTTACACGACGTCATCTCAACTACGCAGGTAATTACAAAGAATGTTCATAGTTAATTATGTTGTGTTGCACAACATTGGCTCATACGGTTTTGCAAGGTACATCATTATACATTGTACATGTAAAGAATCCTCAATACATTTGAAAATAAATATATGTTTTGCATTTTTGTAGTGGTAGATCACTTTGACTTGGTCATTTTATAAGGAGCTCGTATGCTGAAAAAGTGTGGACACCCCTGGTCTACAGTGTTTCCGAAACCTCGCTGTGTAAATGTGAAACTTTTCTGAAAAGGAAATGCAAAAAAAAAAAAAAAAGACGCCTCTTGGATGCACAACCTACCAGAACCTACACTCTTCCACAAGTGGGGTCAAAAATGACCCCAGTTCAAATCAATGCGTTTTTTGCAATATACTGGGTTGTTATCTTCAAAATCTTTAAAACAAAAGAGTAGCAGTCTCTCCATTTTACCTGGAGGTAAAAATGACCTCCGGGGTGGTGAGACTGCTGACATCACATGTGTAAGTGGGACTGTCAGAGTTGCTAAGACTTAAGTTTCATAGAAGATTCCATAGGAACTGCTTGGGGTCATTTTGGACCCCACTTGTGGAAGAGTGGGGTCATTATACAAAAACTGCAATTTCTTAAAATCAATGAAAAAAATAAATAAAAATGCAAATGGCCTCATGTCACAAACATGTTTTTTGAGGAATACCTGGAATATGAATATAATACAACTTTTCATTTTAAAGATGTTGAAGAATAACAACCCGTGTGCATCTAAGGGTTAATGGAAACCAATTAAATAACTGGAAGCTTAAATAAACCATCGTCACAAATACCGATGATATTCCAGACATGAAATCCTCCTGATTCTCAGAGAACAGAACCCAGACAAGCAGCAGCTTATTTCAGGGTTTGAGGCTCTTTTTTTTTTTTTCTTCTTCTTCTTCTTCCTGCAGCCATTTATTTCCATTCCTTCACTCTTTCTCCCTCGCTCTTTATCATTTCCCTCCCCGTCTCCTCCCTCCTGCTTTCCGCTCGGCTCTCGGTGTCCGTTCCTCACAGCCGGCCCTCTCCATCACTTTCATCCTGCAGACCTGAACCACTCTATCTCCCCGCGCCCGGCTCCGTCTGCCGTCCCCGCCGCCTCCCCGGGGAGTGGTAATGGGATGATGGGTGGGTGGGTGGGCAGTCATCAGGTGTGGGGTTTTTTTTTTTCCCATGCAGCGGAGAACCTCCTCCCTCACCTCCTGCAACACATCCATCTCCATGAGCACAAACAGAGTGGGAGGCTGCCGCCCGCCTCCGAGCCTCTCCGAGCCTCACTCATCCACTTTGAGTCCGACGGAGGCCAGAGCCCAGAAATTAGCCTCTTTTTTTTTTTCCCTCTTACGCTGAGCTGGTATTATTGAATTCTTAACAAAGACATAGCTGCGGACACTTCAGAGCTGCTGTCTCTCGCCCAACCCAAATGTGGGGCTGTTCACCAATACGTCCATTAGGGGGCAGCGCAGGTGGAACAAAGTCAAAACCGCTATTCTGATTTCCACGGCAATAAGACTTTTTAACTCTTCTCCCTCCGTCAGAGCCTCAATCATCACCACCTGGACTAAATTACATTGATACTTATATTATATCATATATTTCATATTGCATATTGCATGTACATATACATATATTTATACATGTGCAAGTACACTAATACCATTGGTATTATTATTATTATTATAAGTATACTATTACTATTGGTATTATTAGGGACCTCGCCAACGGGTGGGCCCTAGGCCCAGCCAACGGCAGGTCTCTTTTGGATTTCGTCGTCGCCAAAAGTGCGGGCCCTCCGAACCCCCTAAACACGCTCAAAAACTCACCAAATTTGGGAGACTCGTCAAAAGTGTGGCATTCCACAATCTCACGTCAAAAAATTCCCAAAAAATCCAAAAATGGCTCTCTAGCGCCACCTAGAAAATTGCAATTGCCCGCCACGGTCCGTAGGAATGTCGCAGAGAAATGTCGCGAATACAAAACTTCTTCGTCTACTCGAGCCCTACGACTCACGTGCTCTAACTTTTGACCTAGCTCCAACAGGAAGGCCGCTATTTGCCTTTCAAAGTAAGGTGTTCGCCCAAAAAAGGGAAAAAAAGGCAGAAACGGAAAATTTAACTCCTCATAGGGCGAAGATCGCATCGGTTAAATTGAGATATACAAAAATAGAGGAGATTGTTTACTACTGAACTCTAGAGGGAAATTTTCTTACCTAGTCCAGTTTAATTTTTATTAGCCGTCCAAGCTCCCCACCCCCTAATCGCCTTTTTGGCTCCTGTCATCCATTAACATGGGGAAACATAAAATTCTCCCCCAAAATCCACGATTTTAAACTCCCCGAACTACTCTTAACTGTTTGCAAACCGTGACTCTCAGCCACAAACCGAGGGCATCGCCACGCCCACGAGACCCTGCCGAACAAGAGGATGTAACATATGTGGGGAAAATTCCAAAACAAGTCCCCAGAATGACGAGTTAAAGCGACACAGTAACATTTTCTTCGTTCTACATTTTTACATTGAATCCTGATGGGAGATATCCGGCGTTGTCGCCAAACAGCGCACCCTGGTGTCCACAGTTTACCTCCGACTGCTTCCAAACCCATACATTCTGAAAGAGGACAAAAATCCCTACAAAAGTATGGTATTTTTATCCACATACACCCCCGATAAGTATAGATTAAGAGCAGTTGTTCGCAAAATCTTCTAATATAATCCTCCCTGTCTCACACTCTGACGTCAGAGTGTCCGCGCTCGGTGCAGCTGTGAAATTCTCCACTGTGATTGGTCAGTGCATCACTCCATATATGGGCAGCTTCCTGTAGCTTCAGGCTCATCACTGCTGTGTGATTGACAGCATGGAGAGCCAGGGACATTACAGTGCTGCTCTATGGGCTGACCTGCTGGCTTATGCAGCAGTTTGTTAAAGGCCAGGTTCCTTTTGTAATCCGTACACAACTGACAAAGGCCCTCAAATTCATGTCGGTGGAAGTTTTTGAAAAACCTTTCATGTTTCATAAGTGCTGCGTCATTCACACCTTTCTACACCGCCGACAAAGGCCGGGCCTCCTAGGCCCGGCACTCCACCAGGTCACTCCATCGTCCCACATTGACCTCCGTAGGAGGCCTGGCCTGAGGCCATATAATTCATGTCGGTGGAAGTTTTTGAAAAACCTTTATTGTTCCATAAGTGCAGTGTCATTCACACTAGAATTGAAGTAAGACCAGATTCGGGATCGGGGCAACCTGGGGAGTACCACACTGAGCTTTTCAGGTGTATCCGCTAGCTTGCGGCATAGCATGCACATTAGCATGCTACCAAACATTGTCCGATTGAGCTGAAATTTGGTAGGTGGCCTAATGGGAGCGCTACGGTCACAAACCACTAGCTAATTAGCTGGTTTTGACCCCGCATTTTCAAAATAAAAGTCCAAATTTTTATTTTTTTATTTTTTTTACTTAAATAATATAATTTTTTATTAACCGTTCATAGCCACCCCCCCGACGGGCAGTCTCGAGGTCCCGACCAATGCTGCTTGCAGCTTTAATTATTATTATTATTGATATATATATATATATATATATATATATATATAGTTATTTTATTGCTACCATATTGTTATTGTTATATTATTGCTACCATTATTAGTAGTACTATGCACGAGTATTATACACTATTACACATTGTTATTATCTGGATTATTGTTATTATTATTATATAATGCCTACCTTACTATCTATTTATTTATCTTGCTTTTATCTCGTGCTTATTTCTAAGTGCCCATGTTCCGTTCTGTGCTTTACTTTATGTCTTATACCCAGATATTTTTATATTTTTATTTTTTACTTTTATTACTATTCTATTGTATTTTATAATATTCGTATGTACCAGATTGCTGCAACAAGACAATTTCCCTTCGGGGATGAATAAAGTAATTGTCTATCTATCTCTCTATCCTGTGTCTCTTGTGGTATTTACAGTTGTACAGTTTTTTTTTGTCTTCGCTCGTGAAGACGTTTCTAAACTGTGGACACATCTGAAGCGTCTTTGTCCTGCTGGCCGCCGTTTGTTTGTGTCCACACACATTCACACAGTCGTCCCTCAAAGAAATCGTCATTTCCGTCTCTGCTTTGCTTCTTTCACTGTATAACATGAGCGATGCTGCTTCACACTGACCCCACAGGTCACCGGCGGTACTACACATCTGGAAACAAATCGAAATAATCGCTAAAACAAATCATTTCTGCAGTTTTGCGTTCACACAGTAACTCATTTCTATGAGTAGCCTTTTCACTACGTCTTCCTCACAACTCCATTTTCCAACTTGTTCTTTCCGGGTCTGCTCCTTCTGATTCGCGGGGTTCGGTGTTTGTTTACGACCCAGAATGCACTGCTCCCGTCACGTCCTCCCACCCCACCTGCCGGAAAGATCGCTTGTGAAGGAACCACTTCCTCGCTACTCCACGTCGTTGCGCCAGCCGTTTCCCGGGAGGAAACAAATGTTACACGACTCCCGGCTTTCTTTTCCGCGTCTTTCTTCAGATCCGCGCAACCCAGAATGCATTGCGCTCTACGTCACGTCCCCCTCAACCCTCACCCCGCCCGTTTCAAAGAGGACCAATCGGATCAGATTCCGTTTGAAAAATCTGAAGCAGAGTTCGGGGGGGGGGGGTTGAGATTCCGCCAAACGAAACGGATTTTCCTTTTTCCCAGGAGAACATGGACTGGGAGTCGCAGCGTTTCAGAAAAATTGCCAGTGTTTTCAAAAAACTTGCATTTCCGAGCACCGTTGTCACGGAAACCATGACGTTTTTTTTATTGTGTGCAAACGAGGCCTCGGTAAATCACAAGCACAAGATTCCATTGTGCTGTAAAATCTGTGCAAACTGACTGTTTGTTTGTTTATTTCGGCAGGATTTGTGCTTCCTGGTAAATCAACATCAGCTCCTTTGTCAAACGCCGGATAAGTGAAAGACGTCCTGAAGTTACACCGACCTGGCCTCACCTCCCGTTTCTCTACCGTCACCTACTTCAACAGACCAGACACCCACACTTGATCTGGAATGATCTCCTCTCCTCCTTCCACCTCCTTCCACGAGGCAATCTGTCCCTGCAAAGCCCTTTAATAGCCGCCTGAAAATCAATGTGTGAGAGGCGAGGGCCTCCAGATCCGGCAGCACTAAATCACCACATTATTGGTTTTTATGAGTGTGACCCATGTGAAAATAATTGCTAATGTTCCCAGAGTAACCAGTGGAAAGGTGGGTAATGGGGCGCTTTATAAATTCTGATTGTAATACATGGAAAGCATCCAGGCCTTCGCCTCGCCGTCGTTTTTTATGGCCGCTCGTAAAAGCAGGCCAAGCGGCGCAACAGTGGCGGCCGTAAAAAAAAAAAAAAAAAAAAAATCCGCCCCGCGGTCGAGGTGTTGTCGCTCGTTTGTTGTTGTAGGAGGAGGAGGAGGAGGAGGAGGAGGAGGAGGAGGAAGCCATTGGAGCGCGTGCTAACGGCGCGGCGAGGAAATACCTCCAGAACACATCTGTACAGCCCCCCCCCCCAACGGAGACGTCGGCTGGAGGCTCACTCGGCCCCGTGACTCCGGACTCCACCAGACTCCACCTGCTCCGGCTGGGATTTACGCTCCTCCGCCCACCTCCCTTCTCGCAACAATGGCTGCCGCGGCTCGAGGGCACGCTGCGGTTCTCAGCCGGGCGCCACGCCGATATCAAATTAAACTGTACTTCTTTTTACTGAGCTACTGCAATCATGTCTGTGCTGGACTGAGCCCCGGGGTTACAGTGTGTGTGTGTGTGTGTGTGTGTGTGTGTGTGTGTGTGTGTGTGTGTGTGTGTGTGTGTGTGTGTGTGTGTGTGTGTGTGTGTGTGTGCGTGTGTCTCCAGAGGTAGGGACTCCACTAAAAACAATGTTTTCAAGTGAAATTGGAAAACATCCATGGTGTTCTGAGTGTCTGTTTCCATGACAACGGTGGTTGGAAAACTTTTTGGAAAGCGGCTCCAAAGGTGGAACTTTTTGAAAGAAAAAAAAAACCTGCAACTTCGTCTCAATGAAAATGAAACGCTGTTACTGCACATGCTCAGTAGAGGCACAATAAAAAACAATGTTTTCCTCCAGAGCGTCCCGACTCCCAAGTCCAGATTCTCCTGGGACTTGGTACTTTTATTTTGACAGGCACCGTAACAACAACCCAACTCGGCCCGCGTTTTCCCCACTGCTAGTGTTTATAGCGTGTGCCAACGACACCGTTGTCAGCGTTTCTGTTGTCGCCATGGAAACGGACATGGTTTTCGCTTGAAACGTCGTGGAAACATTAGCGTGGGACGCGACAACGTGTCAATCTGATCGTATCGGAGAAGCAGATGGCAACTGAAAAGCAACTTCCTGGAAATGCTCCGACTCCGTCTCCATGGAAACGGGATAAAACACAACTTTTCCTGAAACGCTGCTCCTGGTCATGAGCACCACAGTAAAAAAGTTGTTATGCACATGTTCAGTAGACGAACAATAACAACAACGTTTTATATATGTGTCACGCCTCCATATTCTCTTGGGACCCGATAGTTTTATTTTGACAGTCACCGTAGCAACAATCCCAACTTGGTCATTCGTCCACTAGAATGTTCGTGAACGGCGCCCACTAGTGGTCCTACATGCTAACGGGATCTGCCGTGTAAACGCCAAACTTTTCTGAGACGGAATGCAAAGAAAACCCCCCCAAAAAAACCGATGAGTTCTCACTTAAAACGTTCACGTAAAACCGGGTGTTGACTTCCTGTGGCTCCGCCCCCCCGCTGAGCCGTGACAACATCCACGTTCTCGCCGTTCCTGTATCTGTGCGCCGGAACCTGAAGGGTAAACATCCCAAACAGGTTTTCTGCTCATCTGTTTTAAATCGCTGACAGAATTTTCCGGGTTTGAGACAGAACAAGGAGCAAATTTGGGGCCTTAAGTCCAAACATGTGACATCAGGAGGTAAAAGACCACCCAGAGGCTTCCCTCCAACTCAACCTGCACCGAATTACACTCAAACCGTCACCAGAGCCTTCTATCAACCGCACAGGCAACCAGATGTGTGTGTGTGTGTGTGTGTGTGTGTGTGTGTGTGTGTGTGTGTGTGTGTGTGTGTGTGTGTGTGTGTGTGTGTGTGTGTGTGTGTGTGTGTGTGCGTGCGTGCTACTTTTACATTCACAGGGGGTTTTACACAAAGCTCAGTCAGTTGTTTTTTTTCTTTTTCTTGTAAATTTTATTTTTTTAAATTCAAAAAAGAATTTCGTTTCTCAGACGTCACAGTCGTTTTTGTTTGTTTTTAATGATCATTGAAAACAAAGTCAGTTTACGTAACGTTTTTCTTCTTTTTGCTCCCTTATTGAAGTGTTTTCTTTTGTCAATTAACTAAAAATAAATCTAAAAATAACTATGATCATAATAGCAATCCCGGTGTGTTTCTTTGTCGATGATGAAGCTCCTTTACTCACACTGCTATTAACAATAGTGATGAATGTCTCTGCTCATTTACCAAAAGATAACACAAAAGTGGTTTTCTTATTTTTTCCCCATTCATTTCGTTGACTGTTGTGACGCTTTCGAAAACCTCTGTTGCATTTTGGGTGTTCGTTTACACCTCAACGACGCAAAGAGCCACTGAAAACACAACTTTTCGAAAATGGTCCGAGTCCATCTGCTTGGAAACGGGGAGAAACGCAACTTTTAGAAAATGCCCCGACTCCGTATCCATGACAACGGGGGCAGAACTTTTTTTTTTAAACGCTCCGACTCCATCTCCTTGGAAACAGCGGAAAGCGCAACTCCTTGAAAAAGCTCCATCTCTATGAAAATGGTTGGAAAAAGCAACTTTAGAAAACACTCCGAGTCCGTCTCCATGGAAACAAGAGAAAATGGCTGTAAAAGACAAACGCCCCGCCCCCCCGGTAAGACAAAAATACACCTCAAGCACAGAAATCTCGCCAATTAAAAAAAAGAGGAAGAAGCCCCGCCTCTTAAAGGCAAAGCGCCACCCAAACGCGAGAAGCCCCGCTTTTCCACGAGACCTTTAATAAAAGGACACGTTACAGAAACGCCACGCCACTTAACTCGTCAGCCGCTCTCCATCGGACTGTGCTTCTTAAAACATCCACACTTCCACCAGACCCACTGCGATTGGAGCCTAAAGCCTCAGTGCATCGACAAGGGAGGAGGAGGAGGAGGAAGAAGAAAAGTAATTTGATCCCCTCCTGAGAAATTCAATAAGGCGCAGAGATCTCAATCTAGAATCTCTCCGGCTCACTGTTTCATCGGCGGCTTGGACGCCACTTCATATCGTCTCCCAACGTAAACCTCCGGGCGCCGCTGATGAGGAGTAATCCGTCTTGATCAGGAAACAATATGATGAACGGAGTGACGCTGACGACCCGGCCGTCACACACACACACACACACACACGCACGCACGCACGCACGCACGCACGCACACACGCACACACGCACACACACACACACACAAAAGTTTCCATCCCATGTTCTGTTCTCCGTCTCGGCTGCGGTGTGTATTATAGGTCACAGTTATGCAACCGTGTAGGGGTTAGCCTATTTTCACCACCTCTCTTGTCTCTCGCTCGCTTTTCTTTCTTCCTGTTTCGCTCTTTGTTTGCTACAAAAACAAGGTCAAAACTCACTTTGAAGGAAACAATCTAAAATATTTTTAGTCCACAGCATAAAAAAAAACACAAAACAAAACAAAAAAAAAGCATCACCGTGTCGGAACGGGTTGAGAAACAACAGGTTTTCAAAGAAGGTCCAAGTGTAAGATGACTTCTTTTAACTAGGTTTTGGGAAAAAAAGTTACATTTTGTTTATGTGGAAGCAGAATTAATACACATTGTTCATATCGAGTTATTCTGTTTCGGGGATAAATGCCTTTAAATTCCATCGAAAAAGTAAAAACCTCATTTCTGGGTTGTTTCAGAAGAGCTTCATGTTTACACGGCAACGACTTGAAAACGACGTACATGACAGCAGGTGTAATCTGCCTTCACACAGTCGTCTGGATTATCTGGATTATTGATGCTGCAGCCCCGAGACGGATGAGCCGTGTGAGAGGATGAATGAGTGAACTCCCGGACGAGCGGCTCTTTCACGGCACTTCAGGAGTTTAAAAACGCTTTTTTTGGGGGGACATTTTTTTTAAAACTCTTATCTGCGTTCACTTCCTGTTCTGAGGAGTGCAACGTCATCTTGTTGGGACACTCTGGTGTTTTTCTCATCCTGTCTGTCGGTCTGAAGCGTTTCACTCGCCGTCTGCACACACCAGTGACCACACGCACACGCACACACACACACACACACACACACACACACACACACACACACACACACACACACACACACACACACACACACACACACACACACGGTGTGTGTGAAGTGATTTGCCACAGGAGGCGGAGCTTTAGAAGCGCGAAAACCTTTAAAAAAAAAAAAAAATTTAATACACGGGTCCCAGAGTGGGAAAATTGTAAAACCCCCGGCTCGCTGTGAGCAAAGACGATCGTCTGTGGAAAAAACGCTTGCTTGTCTAACTGCATGTCGAGAAGCCGATGCTTTATTCTGATTTCCCCGCCTCCTTTCCCCAGCGTGTGATTAATCCAGGTATACTCATTTGAAACACTTTTTTTTTTTTCCCCAGAAAAGCGAGGAAGCACGAACACGCTGAACAAACCATCCACATGCAAAATGCACTCCGACTTGCCACGTTGAGAAAGATAAACATTTCACGTCAGCTTGACGAAGGCTTACACAATAGAATAAATAATAAAACAGGCCCTTCCTGTGTCAACTTCTGGGGTTTGTTTGAACTCGCCGTGACGAAAGTGAGACTGCAGTTAGTTTTTAAATGCACACAAACAGAAACGTGTTCAGAATTTTTGCCAACGTTTGTTAACGTTTCTAAAAGTTTGGATGTGCTCATATTTATTATTGACTGAAAATCTAAGCGCTTAAAAAAAAGCAGTATATTTAAAAGTTCTTTCAAAGAATTGTAAATGTTTTGAAAGCTGAACTGAGTGTTGTTTGAAAATATAAAAAAAAACTATAACTATATTGTTCTATATGCGCATCGTGTCGATCGACTAAGTTTGTCCTTTCAGAGACACCGTACACCCCACTGTTGTTGAGAGAAGCTAAAGCTAATGGAGGACACCCACCCGTAACGAGAGTTTTATTTTGAAATCGGCCTAAAATAAGACATGCTTTTGCGAGATCCTGAGATTTATTTAGATTTTCTCCATATCCCTTCAGGGGCTCCGTCAAAATATACCCGATAAAGCTTTTTGCTTTCAGACTTTCATTTCCAGTAAACCAGCTCCAAAACACTTTCATTTCTAAAAGGGTTAATGAAGCTTCCGCTTGTATTTGATTACAAGTATATTCATAAAATACTCTTATTAAGTGTTTAAAAGGGCTTCTCTTAATCTACATTTTTTTAAAAAGGGGCAAGATTGTTGTAATGTGGTTTATTTTATTAATTAAATCGAATAATAATGACGAGCCCCGCCTCAGAGATTTATCAGCAGTTACACACCGGTCTCCGACTGGACGAGAGCGTCAAAACACGAACGCGTTGCGGTTCCTTAAAATAGAGGGAACCCTCGGTCCGGGTTCTACCGACGGTTCCTCTCAGGCCTCGCCGGCAGAAACCCGAGCAAAAGTACAGACGGAGAATTTTGCCGTTTCGTCGGCTGTCGAGAAATCCTGACATCCTAGGAACACGTAAATTAACGGAGAAACGGTCGCCGTGGTTCCCCCTTGCTCGTTAAGGCGGCGTCGGGAGAGGATAAACAAGACG
Organism: Blennius ocellaris; assembly: GCF_963422515.1. Taxonomy (NCBI): domain Eukaryota; kingdom Metazoa; phylum Chordata; class Actinopteri; order Blenniiformes; family Blenniidae; genus Blennius; species Blennius ocellaris. Next base: position 33,143,977 of record NC_137650.1, on the reverse strand, counting down.
CCGCCGCCGTAGCCGTTTCCACGGAACGCTCGCCTGATTCAGGCTGGGGCTGGCGAGAGGGGAGAGTCAATTTGCAAACCCGCTCCTTTTCTTTATCGAGAAGAAAGAGGACGAGAATCGCAGAGAGCAAACGTCTCACCAGTTGCCATGACAACCCGCCATACCCAATAACCCGTGAGAGACGGAAAGGAGGAGGAGGAGGAAAGAGAAAAAAAAAGAAAAAGATGGGTGTTGTAGACGTCGCAGACGGAGCGGTGCGATCTGTCGGCCGTGGTTTGAGGGGCAGGAGGCAAATCTTGTTTACAGAACACACACACACCACGCACGCACACACACACACACACACACGCACACACTCACACGGAAACAGTCCTGGCCACAAAGCCAGCTTGAAGCAGCTCTGTCGATCACATCCTGTTGTAGACGCGAGCCACCAGGAGCTCCAGTCGCCCACAGAGAGCAGGAGGTGTTACAGTTGCAAACGTCGGGCATCCGGACCGAAACGACGCGGCGAGACGCGAAAAGAGACGAGACCTCTT
>NC_137650.1:33061575-33143238 GCF_963422515.1 Blennius ocellaris | reverse complement strand
ACAAGGTCAAAACTCACTTTGAAGGAAACAATCTAAAATATTTTTAGTCCACAGCATAAAAAAAAACACAAAACAAAACAACAAAAAAAAGCATCACCGTGTCGGAACGGGTTGAGAAACAACAGGTTTTCAAAGAAGGTCCAAGTGTAAGACGACTTCTTTTAACTAGGTTTTGGGGAAAAAAAGTTACATTTTGTTTATGTGGAAGCAGAATTAATACACATCGTTCATATTGAGTTATTCTGTTTCGGGGATAAATGCCTTTAAATTCCATCGAAAAGTAAAAACCTCATTTCTGGGTTGTTTCAGAAGAGCTTCATGTTTACACGGCAACGTCTTGAAAACGACGTACATGACAGCAGGTGTAATCTGCCTTCGCACAGTCGTCTGGATTATCTGGATTATTGATGCTGCAGCCCCGAGACGGATGAGGCCGTATGAGAGGATGAATGAGTGAACTCCCGGACGAGCGGCTCTTTCACGGCACTTCAGGAGTTTAAAAACGCTTTTTTTTTGGGGGACATTTTTTTAAAAACTCTTATCTGCGTTCACTTCCTGTTCTGAGGAGTGCAACGTCATCTTGTTGGGACACTGGTGTTTTTCTTCATCCTGTCTGTCGGTCTGAAGCGTTTCACTTGCCGTCTGCACACACCAGTGACCACACGCGCACACACACACACACACACACACACACACACACACACACACACACACACACACACACACACACACACACACACACACGGTGTGTGTGAAGTGATTTGCCACAGGAGGCGGAGCTTTAGAAGCGCGAAAACCTTTAAAAAAAAAAAAAAATTTAAAACACGGGTCCCAGAGTGGGGAAATTGTAAAACCCCGGCTCGGCTGTGAGCAAAGACGATCGTCTGTGGAAAAACGCTGCTTGTCTAACTGCATGTCGAGAAGCCGATGCTTTATTCTGATTTCCCCGCCTCCTTTTCCCCCAGCGTGGATTAATCCAGGTATTACTCATTTGAAACACTTTTTTTTTTTTTCCCCAGAAAAGGCGAGGAAGCACGAACACGCTGAACAAACCATCCACATGCAAAATGCACTCCGACTTGCCACGTTTGGAAAGATAAACATTTCACGTCAGCTTGACGAAGGCTTACACAATAGAATAAATAATAAAACAGGCCCTTCCTGTGTCAACTTCTGGGGTTTGTTTGAACTCGCCGTGACGAAAGTGAGACTGCAGTTAGTTTTTAAATGCACACAAACAGAAACGTGTTCAGAATTTTTGCCAACGTTTGTTAACGTTTCTAAAAGTTTGGATGTGCTCATATTTATTATTGACTGAAAATCTAAGCGCTTAAAAAAAGCAGTATATTTTAAAGTTTCTTTCAAAGAATTGTAAAATGTTTTGAAAGCTGAACTGATGTGTTGTTTGAAAATATAAAAAAAAACTATAACTATATTGTTCTATATGCGCATCGTGTCGATCGACTAAGTTTGTCCTTTCAGAGACACCGTACACCCTACTGTTGTTGAGAGAAGCTAAAGCTAATGGAGGACACCCACCCGTAACGAGAGTTTTATTTTGAAATCGGCCTAAAATAAGACATGCTTTTGCGAGATCCTGAGATTTATTTAGATTTTCTCCATATCCCTTCAGGGGCTCCGTCAAAATATACCCGATAAACCTTTTTGCTTTCAGACTTTCATTTCCAGTAAACCAGCTCCAAAACACTTTCATTTTCTAAAGGGTTTAATGAAGCTTCCGCTTGTATTTGATTACAAGTATATTCATAAAATACTCTTATTAAGTGTTTAAAAGGGCTTCTCTTAATCTACATTTTTTTTTAAAAAGGGCAAGATTGTTTTAATGTGGTTTATTTTATTAATTAAATCGAATAATAATGACGAGCCCCGCCTCAGAGATTTATCAGCAGTTACACACCCGGTCTCCGACTGGACGAGAGCGTCAAAACACCGAACGCGTTGCGGTTCCTTAAAATAGAGGGAACCCTCGGTCCGGGTTCTACCGACGCTTCCTCTCAGGCCTTGCCGGCAGAAACCCGAGCAAAAGTACAGACGGAGAATTTTGCCGTTTCTCGGGCTGTCGAGAAATCCTGACATCCTAGGAACACGTAAATTAACGGAGAAACGGTCGCCGTGGTTTCCCCTTGCTCGTTACGGCGGCGTCGGGAGAGGATAAACAAGACGCCGCCACCGCCGCCGCCGCCGCCGCCGCCGCCGCCGTTTCCACGGAACGCTCGCCTGATTCAGGCTGGGGCTGGCAGAGGGGAGAGTCAATTTGCAAACCCGCTCCTTTTCTTTATCGAGAAGAAAGAGGACGAGAATCGCAGAGAGCAAACGTCTCACCAGTTGCCATGACAACCCGCCATACCCAATAACCCGTGGAGACGGAAGGAGGAGGAGGAGGAAAGAGAAAAAAAAGAAAAAGATGGGTGTTGTAGACGTCGCAGACGGAGCGGTGCGATCTGTCGGCCGTGGTTTGAGGGGCAGGAGGCAAATCTTGTTTACAGAACACACACACACGCACGCACGCACACACACACACACACACACACGCACACACACGGAAACAGTTCCTCCACCTGGCCACAAAGCCAGCTTGAAGCAGCTCTGTCGATCACATCCTGTTGTAGACGCGAGCCACCAGGAGCTCCAGTCGCCCACAGAGAGCAGGAGGTGTTACAGTTGCTAACGTCGGCATCCGGACCGAAACGACGCGGCGAGACGCGAAAAGAGACGAGACCTCTTTTTAAGCGTCTCCTGAAAGGAAAAAAAAAAAAAAAAGTGCAGCGATCACGCTGCTTCAAATCGTCCTGCTGGGGGGGGGGGTTGTGTTTCGAGCACAAATTACATGAGGAGAGAGGAGGAGGAGGAGGAGGAGGAGGAGGGAGAGTTTAAAAGAAGCTGCTACTTGTGGCTTTGGGTTTGTGGGCTCTCGTATGAGATATAACGGTTCAGTTTCCCCTGTCAGCAGATTCAGGCCATGGAAGCCACGACTGAGGCTGTGAGACAACAGACGTGACAACAGAGAGAGAGAGAGAGAGAGAGAGAGAGAGAGAGAGAGGAGAGAGAGAGAGAGAGAGGAGAGAGAGAGAGGAGAGAGAGAGAGGGAGCGAGAGAGAGAGAGAGAGAGAGAGAGAGAGGAGAGAGAGAGAGAGGAGAGAGAGAGAGAGGGGTGAGAGAGAGAGAGGGAGAGAGAGAGAGAGAGAGAGAGAGAGAGAGAGCGGTGAGAGAGAGAGAGAGGGGAGAGAGAGAGAGAGAGAGAGGAGAGAGAGAGAGAGAGAGAAGTGAAACGGGCTGGAAAGTGTCACACACGTTGTGCATTTCTCTGCACAAAAGGAGGTCACGGTTCCGACGCTCCGATCAGGTGTGGCAAACAGACGGAAGCACGAAAAGAAAAAAACAAAAAAAAACTTCCCTTAAAAGATCGTTCAACTTTTTCACTTTACATCCAAACAAAATGTATTTATAGTGAAGAATGTAAAAAAAAAACAACAAGTGTTTGACTCGTCTGATTCAGGAAAAACACAGGATTTAACATCGGCGCCGAACCGCAGAAATCATTTTAAAAGAAACACAAATTAACTACAGTGAGGCCACATTTACACGTACCCAGTCGTAGTTGTTTGTCTTTTTTAGAAAACCTGATATTTCCCTCTCTACGTTTAAAAAAAAAAGGATTTAATTTACACGTACCCAGTCTTAGTTGTTTTTTTTTTTAGAAAACCTGATATTTCCCTCTCTACGTAAAAAAAAAAAAAAAGGATTTAATTTACACTTACCCATAGATACAGCTGCTTCAGAGCTGCCATGAGCCGCCAAACCTGTAGGGGGCAGTGTAGCAAGAAGAAGTCAGGATCGCCAGAATCCTGGGAAAAAAAACAAAAAAACAACACGTCACAAATTGTGATGTAAATATCCACCGACCTGCCTTCGTAGTTTACAGGAATCATTTATGAGTTTATGTGTAAATAAACCCGAACGCAGAGAAATATCACAGGTTGTTTTTTCAAATACTCAGGTACGCGTAAACGTGGCCTCGGTCACACTGAGGAGCCGCAAAACATGTAAATGTTCTGAGATGAAGAAAAAACATCTTTGAAAAAAGAAACAACTTTGCGAGACAAACGAAAAGGTTTCATCCATAAAGTTTGATAATTTTTTCAGCTCTTGTTGCCATTTATAGAGATTATTCCTTTTTTTTTTTTTTTTTAAATATACAGATATTCCTATTTTAGCTATTTAAAGCATCTCGACTATTTTAGCTATTATTTTCTTTTTACTAATTTTTTTCTTCTTCTTTTCTTTCCACTTTCCTTCCATTTCCCGTTTTCTCTTTTTTATTTTCTTGATAAAAAAATTTTTTTTTTACCTTTTATATTAATTTTTGTTATATTTTTACAGTTTTAAAGATTTTATCAAAAAAAATAAAATAAATATATATATATATATATATATATATAAATCAGTGTGGTACTCCATTAAAAAAGAAAAGTCTTTTACATCCAATTAGCGCACCACGATGACTCTGATAACTCTTTATATAAAAAAAACCTATACTTTAGGTGAGTTTAACACTTTCTATCTATTATTCAAACACAAGTTTCTAAAACTCCATGAAGCCACAAATGTATAAATATTGAAAATGTTTTGAAATCGAATCGGGTTGAAATTCCTTATTTTTAATCGTTTTAAAGGGGCAAGTACAGTATATGTGTACATTATACAACACATCTTATTTATTCTTTTCTATGTCGTTTAGAGAGAGCGAGAGAGAGAGCGAGAGAGCGAGAGAGAGAGAGAGTTGGTGAACGCCCAGCAGAGCTCCAGTCGACCTTAATCTGCACAGACTCACGAAGTGTTGAAAACGGAGAACAAATGTCAGAAGAGGCGTTGACTCTCCGCTTTGAGGGAAGAAACGCAGGACTGCAGTGGATCGTCTGTCGTCTCAGTGGAGTCGTCTGTGACTCTGTCCAGCGTTCCAACATGCAGTTTTCTGGCCTCGCAGTTTGTACCGGCTCTCTCGCACAGTTTTCAAGAGTTTTAGCAAGACATTTTCAGGACGTGTTCCTCCCGTCTGGTTGGATTGTTGCTACGGTGACCGTCAAAATAAAACTACCAGGTCCCAGGAGAATAGAAACTGGGAGTCGTGACACGCTGTTGTTTTTGTCCATGATTTTTTTTTTTAAAAGGCGATATGTTAGATTTGTCAGTTTCTTCTGAATTACCGTCACAGCGCCACCTACAGGCCTGGCAGGTGCACTACATGAGTAGATTTGAGTAGATTTCATGGTGTTTCCCATGTGGACGGGAGACTTTTCGGATTTTCTCTGTAAAAGCGCTTCAAAACTGTCGTATTTATGCTTCTTGTAAGATCTCGTAAGCAGACATGAGACAAGACATGAGCAAACGATTAAAAATATCAAGCAAACCACTGAATAGGAGGTTGTTCACTGAGCAAGAAATGAATTTAGGAACCCGACGACAAATAAATAAACAATCTTGAACTGTTATAAGGTTTTTTTTCCCTGACGGAGGTTTCCAGAAATTCTTTTCAAAGACAAACAGTGTTTTGTTTGTCGTTTTCCTCCCGTTAGAACTCAATAACATCCCGCAGCGCTTCCTAATTCCAAAGTCATGAGCGGAGGCGATGCTGAGGTGCCGTCAATGTCCTCGCACTTTAATTCCACGTCAATTCCTGGTCTCAGACGTTTGAATCAGCAGGTTTACTGAGCATCAGATGACTTTTTAGGTTTCGGCAGCATCAAACGCGCTTTATTTACAATTTTCCACCGAGAAATGGGTGAAAAACAACTTCCTGGAAACGCTGCTAGTTGTTCTGCACATTTACACTGAAACAGTTCAGTGTAGATGATGAACCTTTCTGATAATGCTGCAACAGCGCGACTCAGCCGTGGTAAATAGTGGTTCAGTAGCTAAAACATAATAATGTGTCCTAATAAATCCTGTGATCAACTTGTAAGACCCGATAAAAGGTTCTAGGTTGTGGAACTTGTTTATATTGCAGGGGTAAATAGTGTATACGCTCTACGCGTTGTATTAAATGTACGAGGACGACGGTTCTGGCACATTTACACAACGTGACTGAACCGAGCGTCCGTCAGTGTGAACCGTCCTCTGGAGACAAACTGTGAAGTAACAGCTTTCTTTCTTAAACTGCTGCGTTGTTTGTGCCAGACGGTTTGAGCGTGAACCACGCACTGTCAGTCTGTTCACATGGCGCTCACACACACACGCACACGCACACACACACGCACACACACACACACACACACGAGACGGTGGAAGAGTGAAAACCTGGAGGAGACTTGCTCATGGGCTCGTCGCGGGGCAGTAAACATGCCGCCGCCCCCCTGCAGGAGTCCAGCAGACGGCGGGACATGTCATATATATGACACGGTGTGATTCCCTTTTCCTCTCGACTGCCCCTTCACAGATTGCTCCCTGGGCGGCTGCCCACGTCGCTCTTAGCAAAAACTCCACCACCGTACACAAATCCTCCAGATCCTCCACATTCGTGACGGATCAGCAGGAGAAAGTGATGCAGTGGCGCAAAGCAAACGCGCGACTCAGATGAACATCGGTAACGACTCACGCTGAGCGGCACGAGTCGCTACGCACGAAGGTCAAAATGTAGGTCAACATCTTGATTGGCGGTCAGGAATTGAGATTCGTGCGTTTCCTGACTTGTCGTCGTGTCTAAACGTACCTTAAACACGACAACGTCTCGAGAGAGAGAAACGAGTCGTTTCGTGTGTTTTCGTTTCGGAAAAGTTTTGTGTTTACAGGATTCGGGGCCGCGGCGTCACGGACAGTCGCCGCCTTTTAATCGTACGTCACCAGTAAGAACAGGAAACGGCGGCGGCTCATCAGGACACCATCATTGTTCCGAGGTGTCGCGAAACTAATCATTAATCTGTCAGAAATGCGGCGAATCGGGAGAATTTGTTCACTTATGGAGTTTGTTATGAGAAATTTTGGGGGGGTATTTAAAAAGTAACAAACTGTAAACCTCTGCCTGTCCTTCTGCCTCCGTCTCTCTCAGTGTGTAAATAATTAGATCGTTGGTTTTGTGCTTCCTTTTTTTGGTTTCACACTCAAAGGGTGCAACACAAGTTTTGAAAATCCCCGGCTGAAATGATCACGACAATCACCTTGACTACTACTTCTACTATAATAATAATAATCATAATAACAACAATAATAATAGTAATAATGGTAACGTCAGCTAAAACATCTGCAATTAAAACAACTTTTACTGACATGGTACAAAAACCTGCAGCTGTTCGGTTTGGCACACACACACACACACACACACACACACACACGCACACGCACACGCACACGCACACACGCACACACGCACACACGCACACACTCGACTGCAGAGAGAAAATAATCTTGTAACCCTCCGCCCACCCTGCAGTTCGCAGCTCGTGGCAAGAGATGTCGGTGGAGAATCAAAAATGGCGGTGTTGCGAGCGCCGCCATACTTATTTACCGATCGCCGCCATTTTGAAATTGGGCGTACCGGAAGTGACGTATACAGAAGCGACATACAGGAAGTGACGTATCAGACCCCGAGGAACGTCGGGAATTACGTTTTCGGAGGCCCACCCACCGGAAGTGACGTTGAAGTACCCACTCGCCGGAAAAAAACTGTGCGCCGCGCTGTTCAAGCGCACATTTGTTCCCATTGCATTGTTTTCTTCACACGTGTACTCGAAGCTCAACAGAGTAAAGGATTGTCTTCTGCTAAGGTAAATAATTGCATTTTTTTCTGTGTAAAATATCAGCCTGCACTAATAAGAATGAAATGGTAGGTGGAGTTATACCAGTATATAGAGACTATGTTTATACTCGCACTGGAAGACCGGAGCCAGATCAGCTTCACAACCTTCCGTGAGGGAACAGATATGTTCATCTATCCCCAACTGTGTCTGTCCACATATCTCTGCTGCTTTATTTCTCCGTCCAGACAACTCACAGTTTACTGTGTGCCTTCACTTATCACTCCTGCTAACTGCAGTTTCATCACAACATTTAGTTGCGTTTACGTCCTAAATGGCTGAATTTTGTCACATGGGTGAAAAGCCTCAAAACGGTGTGCATCAGCCTGTGCTAATAAGTAGGACATGGTTGATAGGTGTCATTATATGAGTATTAGTGAGAGGAAGAGTTGTTGTATAGTTATGTTGGGAGCAATTCAAGTAAGATCAGCTCAAAGTTTATGTTGCTCTTTTTTTATCTTTGTTCCATGTGTTGATTTATTTAGACCCGTACTTTTTATCATACTGCATTACTGGATTTTTACAACCTGACTGGGATTTCTGTGTTATTATCAGTGCATCCAAATTAGAGAAAGTTTAATGGTTATGAAGGAGATCGAATATCTTATATATAACATACTGCAATGAATCACTTGGATGCTTGTCAGTTTGCATTCATCAATGAGAGATCAGTACATTTGAACAAATACTAATGATTCTGATTTTAATATTTTTTCAGACGCAGTGTTCAATCAGAATGTCACGTCATCGTAGCAGCGAATCCGTGGGCATGGAGCATTCATATGCACACCCAACAATGCACACAGCATCTGTGCTGACCACGGATCCAGAGACCGTAAAGGAATTGAGTGTCGCATGTCTGCATGCAGAACACTCCTATGACTCATCAATCAAGTTTGAGATTTTTTATGTAACATAAGCTCAATTTGTTTATTTTTATTCATCTGTATTGCAACAGATCTTCGAGATGCTGAAAGAGATGGAGGAGGTCATGGAAATCAAGAAGGGGGACCTGAGACTCATCGATTACATTTTTGATGTTGTGCTTCCAGAATTAAGATGATCAATCAAATGGAGGACATCATAGAAGTAGTGGTCAATATTTTGTGTCTTTTGAAACCTATCTGCATGCACCTTGTCCATCTTTTTCAGATCATCATCAACATCCTGATGGCTGAAGGTCACACAAGGCTTCAAGCACAGGTCATCATAGCCAGTGGGAGAAAGTTCTAACAAGCTCCTGTCGTCTGTGCTCTCATCCTCCCTGCCGGATGTCAAACAATATAGTGCTTTGAAGTCTCCTGTCCCGATTTTCAGAGTGTATCTTTTATCTATCTGTCTGTCCTCTCCTCTATCCTCTCACCCTGACCGGCCAGCAGAATGCCGCCACCTCTGAGTCTGGTTTCTGCAAAGATTTCTTCCTGTTAGAGGGACTTTTTCCCTTTCCACAGTCGCTCACGCTTGCTCATGTGGATTTGTTGGGTTTTCTCTTTAAAAGTGCTTGTAAATATAATAAAGAACAATGACATGATTCATGGATGGTTTTATTCTTTTAAAGTTGTCAGAGGTACTTTTTGAAGGTTTGTCATGGACATTTACTCTGAAGTAACTACAGTTACTCTCCATTCTTGTAGTTAGTTTTGCTTAATGCACCACATTGTCACTGCATGAATGAAGGAGGCAGATCAGTTTAGTAGCTGAACTCTACAGATGTGGTTCCAGCTGCAGTGTCTTGCTGAAATAGGTTCAGAGAGATATTGAATATGGAATATGATGGGGGGGGGGGGGTTCTCCCTCTTCAATCCACTTGGCTCTGGACCTTATAAACACTCTGAGCTTTATTCACATAATATCTACCTGGATGTTCCGCCAGTGTTCTTGTGCTTCTTCAAACTGAACATGATCCATGAAACCGTGACGTAACTGAAGCAGTGACGTAAGTTGTCCTTTTAAATATGGCGGCGACCACAAACACGCATGGCGGCGGCCAAAAACAAGTATGTCGGTGCCCATAAGCCACCATTGTGATACCGCAGTGGCGAGGTTTGCGTTTTGAGAGTAGTATGGCGCTGACCCTGAGCAATAATGGCGGCGTCCACAAACACGCATGGTGGCGTCCACAAACAAGCATGTCAGCGGCCGTACACCGCCATTTTTATACCGCACTGGCGAGGTTTCAAGTCTGGAGGAGCACGGTTGCATTGCGGATCATGTTCTCTTGCCTCCCACCGACAGTGACGCTATAATTGTGCGTCGGAACAAAACATTGCATGTAGTACTGCCTCCCACCAACAGTGGCGCTGGGGTGGTGATTCGGATCAAAATGGCCGAACAAGATGGCGGCGGTGGATTCCCCACCGACGGCTTCTCGCTCGTGGGACTATTTTTTCCCAGAGTTCAGAGCGGCGATGAGGCTGACGAGCACGACGGGAGCATCCCGGGTTCGTCCCTCATCCACACAGCAGAGCTGAAGCACCTCCTCTTCCTCCTCCTTCTCCCCCTCCTCCTCCCCCCTCCATTCAGCGATCAATACACCTGTGATGGTGTGATCAGCCGTCGGCAGGGCGAGGCGCAGCTTCCAGATCACTCCTCCTCCAATCCGCAGTCAATCTGCCTGCAAAATGTGTTTATTGATCGAAGACGACGTGCAGACACTCGCCTCTTTGTTGCTGCACTCCGTCAATAAAGAAAAGGGGGGGGGGGGGGGGGGGTGGTGGTGGAGGGGGGAGGGGGCATTGTCATACAGTGCTTTAATTGGAAGCATAAAAAAATCCAAAGTGTCAAGTGTTGGTCTTGTTTATTTTTGTGTGGATATGGTCTGTTTATCCAATTGCCAAAGTTCCTCAAGGCCAGGGTCAGGTCAGTGTGACTGCAAGGCCATAAGACGTCCCTCACCGATTAGAAATAAGACACACACACACACACACACATACACACACTGCCTGCAGCTCTCGCCTGGCGATAAGGATCCCGATGTGTCTGACAGTGAGGCTGACTGCAGAGTGAGGGAATTAGAGGGATTAGGGGGTTATAGAGTAGCGTGATAGCCTCTGGGATGACGGAGGGATTAGCCCGATTATCTCTCTCCTCACTCTATCCCTCACTTCGCCCCTCTCTCTCTCTCTCTCTCTCTGAAAGCTTCCAGATGTGTCTCCTACAGATAGATAGGATAGGGAACCTGAGGGAGGGAGGATGAGGAGGAGAGGTGAAGAAAGGAAAGAGGGAACGGCGAGTCAGAGGGGAACAGGACACAAAAGAGTGCGTGGGGAGTGACGGGCAGGGTGATGACAGAGGAGGCAGGAGGCTCCCCGACTCCCCGCTCCACTCAATGTTGGATTTCATCAAGGTGCTGCTCAGACCGGCTTTACATTTTAATTCGCCAATTCCTCCGGCGGTTCCGGCGGCTCCCGGGAGGCTCGCGTACGGCGTACAGCGTACGGCGTACAGCATACGGCGACGGCGGCCTCCGTTTGTGCGTCTCTTAATTGGCGCCGACGCGATTCCGGGGGACACACTTTGTACCGCTGTCAACTCATTGTCTGCGAGTTTGCAAATTGTTTGGCAAAATAAACTTAATCCTGCACGCATTCAGAGTTTAAAATCAGAATTCTGAGTTTAAAATCAGAAGGTTAGGGTTAGAAAAAAAAGTGAGGATTCTAAGTTTTAAAGTCAGAATTCTGAGAAAAAAGTCAAAATTCTGAGGTTAAGGTCAGAATTGAGTTTAAAGTCAGAATTCTGACTTTAAAACTTAGAATTCTGACTTTTTTTCTCAGAATTCTGACTTTAAACTCAGAATTCTGACCTTCACCTCAGAATTTTGACTTTTTTCTCAGAATTCTAAGTTTAAATGTCAGAATTCTGAGTTTAGAGTCAGAATTCTGAGTTTAAAGTCAGAATTCTGAGAAAAAAAGTCAATTCTAAGTTTAAAAGTCAGAATTCTGACCTTAACCTCAGAATTCTGACTCTAACCTCAGAATTCTGACTTTTTTTTCTCCGAATTATGAGTTAAAAGTGAGAATTCTGAGAAAAAAGGTCAGAACTCAGGGTTTTTCCCCCCACAGTGGCCCTGTTTACAGCGCTTTTAAAAAGCAAAAATGTTTCCGTGCGAGAGTCATCGGTTACCGGCGGATTAACGCTTAAAAGTAATTCCTCTGCAGTGAGACGCTATCGCTCCAACGCCTAATATTGTACGTCTCCGACACTTTCCGGCTGACTGAGTCACGGCGTCCACACGTCCGCCCAACTTCTAATTGCAAAAAAGATGTGAAGGACAAAATGCTCACGACTTCCCTCGCCTGTCACATTCTCCTTTTTTATTCAGTGTCACCAGTGCGCCGCGGCATCTGATGACAACTCCCGCCCACTCGCCGGCGGCGCGGCGGGATGGCGGGGTGGCGGCGATGTGAGCGCCGGCTGATGCGGCTAATGCTGGAGAGACGGACACGCGGGGCTCCTGCGAAGAGAGACAGCTCATCAAGCCGGGGAGCCGGCCAAGTGGAGTGTGACAAATCTCCATTTACCATCGGCGCACAGGGGCAGGGGTAAAATTAGAAACTCTGCCGCTTCTAACTCCCCGCTGCTAATTCCATTTCGTGCAAATTAATAAGTGTTTTTGTCCTCCCCCTCGCCCCTCGCGCTCACCCCCCCCCCCCCCCCCCCCCCGCCTCATCTGCTCTCCTTGACGAATTGCATTAGCTCAAGGAAAAAAAAAGAAAAAAAGAAAAAGAGAAGCTCATACACTAGTAATGAGACATTGTTAGGCAAATCCCAAGTCAGTTCCAGCATTGTTTATGGAATAAATGCCTGATTATCAGCTTGGGAAGTGTGTTTGTGAGTCTGAGGGGTAAAAAAAAAAAAGAAAATCCCACTTCTGTTGGCTGTAGGGCAAGATCCAACTTGTTATATGCTGTTGTTGTTCTTTAGTCATCATCATTACCGTTTCCTATTCGACGGGAAAACACTCCTGGTAATTTGGCAATTCATTACAGGAAATGACCCACAGTGAACTGAAGCGCGTCGCAAGGCTGCCGCCGTACGTTAACGCTCCCCTGCTGAAAGGCCCTCTTGGTTCTCCTGTGAAATTCACACTAATCTCCATACTTTCCTCGCCGACGGCACAACTTGTTGACGTCGACGCGCTGCGCGATAGGCCAACGTCCAGTTTAGCGTCGAAAGTTTGAATTGTTGGCCCCGTGAAATGACGTAAAGCCGGAGGGATTTCAAGGTTTTGAGAAATAATAAAGAATTAATAATAATTAAAGCTGCAAGCAGCGTTGGCCGGGACCTCGCTCAAGCCCGTCGGGGTGGCCACGATCCTCTAGACCGGAAAGAATTTTGGAAGTTGTTTTTTTTTTGTAATTTTTTTATGACTTATTTTGAAAAAACAGCGCCAAAAGTAGCTAATTAGCTAGTGATTCGTGACCGCAGCGCCCCCATTAGGCCACCTACCAGATTTCAGCTCAATCGGACAATGTTTGTTAGCATGCTAACGGGCATGCTAGACCGCAAGCTAGCCGATCCACCTGAAAATCTCAGTGTGGTACTCGGCAGGTGCCCCCGAGCCGGAATCTGGTTTTACTTTAATTCTGGTGTGAATGACAATATAAAAATAAAAAACTTTAAAAAAAAGAAACTAAAAAAAATAAAAATAATAACAATAATAATAAACGCCCCTCTGACCACCACCATCATATGTGCACCATTCATACCCATGCACACGAGGCAATGTGGGTAAAGTGCCTTGCCCAAGGACACGACTTTTTGAAAACACTCCCGTCTGGAACACACACACACACACACACACACACACGCACACTAAATATTCTGAAACCGAACCACATTCAGGGAGAACTCCACATGGAAAATCTCCCAAACCGGGACTTGAACCAAGGATGTTGTTGTTGTTGTGAGTCTTACACCACCCCCACTCGCCCACTGCACCACCCTGCACGTACTCCCAGCCTGTCCTGATGATGCTCGTGTCCCGGTCGGACCTCGGCGCTCAGAATTCCGCGGCTCGAGGAAACTCGGTGGCCGGAATCTAACCGTGACCCCCCCTGGGGGGAGGGGCGGCAGAACAAGGTGTCGGCGGGAAGCCCGGCTGGGATCAAGCGAGCGACGGGGAACCCTGCGTGCGCGCGGCGGCTCAATAATTCAACGGGACTTTTTTTTATTCGCAATCACAATATCGGCGCTCGCCGGGCCGTTTGCAGACGATCCCTCAGGCCTCAATAGTTATTAAAGACAGAAATTATATATTCATAACACAGGATATTGCTGCTTGTTTATTTATAGGCCCCGCTTCAATTTTTCAGAGATATTTTGTCAGTTGACTTCTAAGCTATCTACCTTGCTTCGCCTCGGGCTGCCGTCACCCCTCCCCCGCCAAGAAAAAAAAAACGGAAAAAAAAAAAAAAAAACCTTGGGAATGGCTAAATTGAAAATGCTCCTTTTCCATTATTTTCAGGTTCGGTCAACGCCAAGCTATTTCCTTGTTTGCTTGTGCCCAGACTGTGCAATGAGGATGTCTCTTTCTTTTCACGGCCTTGCAGACGGCTTGTTTGGTTCGGCCGGCGTCGGGGGACAGCAGGGGATTCTGGGAGGAGAGGAGAGTCAGGAGCTCCACAGGACAAGGCCGCGCTATCAACACCATCACACGGCGCGTGTGCAACAACGTCACGTTTCCCCACGTTAAAGCGTTTTAAATGAAAATGTGTCGTTGTTTTGGGTTTTTTTTTTAAAGCAGGGACAAACAATCATACAACGTATAAAGAAATAAATGCAAATAATGAAAGTGTTAGGCAGTTCGCAGGAAATAAAAAAAAAAAAAAAAAAAGCTGGGATGGCGAGTTGAATTTAAATTGAAGAGTGCAAACTTATGTTTTATTTATAAGGAATACAAAAAAAAAAAGAAAAGACAGGATGGGGGTGCAGTGGTTCAATCTCCTCCACTGTTCAGGTTTGTGGGGCTGCGCCGGCAGTGATACTGGTACCGGGCCTGGTACTGAACCCAGAACTCGTCATTAAACATCCCGGATACAATGAATGTATCCGGGATGAATGACAATCACAAAAGTACAGAAGAGGATTAGGGACACTGTGGAAAAAAAACCCTGATTTCTGACTTTTTGTCTCATAATTCTCACTTTAAACTTAAACAGAATTCTGAGAAAAAAAGTCAGATTTCTGAGTTTAAAGTCGGAAACTCAGAAATCTGTCGGAATTCTGAGTTTAAAAGTCAGAATTCTGACTTTAAAGTTAGAATTCTGAGTTTAAAAGTCAGAATTCTGACTTTTTGTCTCAGAATTCTCATTTTAAACTCAGAATTTGAATTTTAAAGTCAGAATTCTGAGTTTAAAGTCAGAATTCTGAGAAAAGTAGTCAGATTTCTGAGTTTACAGTCAGAATTCTGAGTTTAAAGTCCAAATTCTGAGTTTGAAGTCCAAATTCTGAGAAAAAAAGTCAGAATTTTGAGATTAAAGTCAGATTTTTCCCACAGTGGCCCTAATCCTCTTCCGTACAAAAGACAGACAGACCGTACAAGATTACTTTACCTGCTCAGTGGATTCAGAAGCTACACGCTGCTACATGCTACATGCTAAAGCGTTTCAGGGCTCACACGCCAGCCATGCTACAAGCTATACATGATTAAAGTATGAAAAACACTTAACAGCGATCTCAGTCCCTCTAAAATCTACGTAGAGATGCTACGCTAAGCGTACTGTAGGAATGCTGGAGGTGACGTAGCATCGACACAGAGGCCATGTGGAGGAGGTTACGTCTAGAGCAGGGGTGCCCACACTTTTTCAGCCTGCGAGCTCCTTATAAAACAACCAAGGCAAACTACAAAAATGCAAAACATATATTTCTTTTCAAATATAATGAGGATTCTTTATATGTACAATGTATAATGATGTACCTTGCAAAACCGTACGAGCCAATATTGTGCAACACAACATAATTAACTATGAACATTCTTTGTAATTATCTAACTTTACTCCGACCCTTCTTTGGTATTGCGACGGTCGACTGGCAGACGAGACAAACGCACTTCGAAAATTACATCGTGAAAAAAAAGTCAACCTCCCATTCCTCGTGAACGTGACACGTTTTTGTCTTCTTACTTGCTCCAGCCCCCCCCCCCCCCCCCCCCCCCCCCCCACTCATTTTTGATGACCAAAGCTTTCTCTAGTCTAAAAGAAAAAAAAAACAAGGGCTTCAAGTTTGCGCTAACTCGCTTGACTAGGTTGTTAGCTTCTCCACACTTGTCGTCGTCGTTTGCGCGTGTGCGGTGACCTGAAGGTCAGAAAAACTCAGCCGTCATCTGACGCTGCGTTCGATTGTACTCGTAATTCGGAAAAGTAAATCAGTTTCATTACAACAGCGTCTATTTTTTTCCTAATGTCATGCGATCTACTATTACTACCTTTGCGATCGACATATTGAGCACCCCTGGTCTAGAGTGTGAATTTGGCTTAATGGCCTATTATATGTACTCGTATCGGTACTCAGTATCCGCAAGTACCTAAAGGCTAATGCTCGTACTTACTTTTAATTTGATATGAGGTTTATTTTCAATAATTGATTGTGATTTCAAACACGGTGATCCAACTCTTCTGTGGAACGGGGCTCACTTGTATTAGTTTGTTTTTTCTTTGATTTTGTTCAATCCGCCGCCACACAAGCGTCCTCGTGAGTCAACCGCCCCGAAATATCTGCACCAAGGAGGGGGGGGGGGGGGGGGGGGGGGGGGCAGCGGTCCAACCCCACCTCGGCCTCGACGCGTGGAACCGAGATACTCCACCCGCTTTCCAGAGAAGCTTGTTGCCACGGCACATTTGCTCCCACTTAGCACTCGACGTTCGCACGCAGACCGACGTTCGCAATCCTGCGAGAGCGGAGTGATTAACATGGAGGGGAGACGGGGAAAAATAAAACCGTTCCCCAGAACTGGCTGCGCTCCAGAATGCATTTGTCTTCATTTGTCGGAGGTGAGGGTTCTTCTGCTGCGCGGGGGCCGGTACGGCTCCGGTGGCGGCGGCTGATTGGCTCGGTATTGACGAGCCAATCAGCCGAGGTCGGCAGGTTTCGGGGAAGCGGGACACCTGAGTGAGACTTAATCTCCTTCGTCCTTTAAGTGAAGGATTTTGGATGAATAAGCAGGCGCTGGAAAGCCATTACCTGCACGCACACACACACACGCATACACACACGCCTCCCTGTAAACCTCCCACCATCCACACAACCTGGGCTTATCGGCCAAGGGCAGTAAGACCTGGAAGACTGCCAGCTGCACCCCAACACACACACACACACACACACACACACACACACACACACACACACACACACACAGACACACACACACACACACCGACACAAACAGACACACACACACACACACACACACTCACACTGACACAAACAGACACACACACACACACACCGACACACACACACACACACCGACAGACACACACACCGACGCACACCGACACGCACACCGACACACACACACACACACACACACACACACACACACACACACACACACACACACACACACACACACACACACACACACACACACACACACACACACACACACACACACACACACACACACACTTTGGGATATTTCCGTCTTCTGGGCAGTTTAACCTGAGATGCACTCTAACCTTTCCAGGCGACCTTCATGTGACCTTCTGGAAACGTTCAAGTCTTCAAAGCTTCAGTTCTCTTCACACATCTGGCTGTTCTCTAACAAGGAGCTTCACGGAAACATTCAGACAGGCGTCCGGTCGATGAACGGATCAATGGACGTCCTGGTCCAATTAGAAACGGTATTTAAACAGTCCTCCTCATCGTGTCGTTCACATTCTGACCTCACGAGACGGAGAACACCACGAAACAGAACTGAACCCTGATGATGATGCTGCTGGAGCATGGAGGAGCAGCAGCATCATCATCATCATCATCATCAGCATCATCATCAGCATCACCATCATCATCATCATCATCATGTGGCTGCTGCAGACTGTAGAAGTCAAATATAGAAGTAGTGTGTCTATACACATACATCCACGCAAGCATGAACACACACGGAAACATACGCAAGTATACAGACATAGAAATGCACACACGTGTAGATACATAAAGACATATACAGACACACACACACACATACATACAGTACATACATACATACAAAAACAGAAACACGTGAACACGCGGAAACATACGCAAATATACAGACATAGAAATGCACACACACGTTTAGATACATAAAGACACACACACACACACACACAGTACATACATACATACATATATAAACACAAACACGTGAACACACACGGAAACATACGCAAGTATACAGACATAGAAATGCACACACACATTTAGATACATGAAGACATACACACACACACACACATATATAAATACATACATATATAAACAGAAACACGTGAACACACACAGAAACATACGCAAGTATACAGACATAGAAATGCACTCAGACATTTAGATACATAAAGACACACACACACACACACACACACACACACACACACACACACACACACACACACACACACACACACACACACACACACACACTACATACATAAATACATACATATATAAACAGAAACACGTGAACACACACGGAGCCTGGTTCTGATGGGTGTGTAATGCCTCCTCCTCCTCCCCCTCCTCCTCCTCCTCCTCCCCTTCCTCCTCCTCCTCCTCCCCCTCCTCCTCCCCCTCCTCCTCCTCCTCCTCCCCCCCCCACCCCCCCCCCCTCCTCCTCCAGACATGAGCAGATCACAGTAATGGCTGTACAGCTGCAGGCTGCGTCCTCCACTGAGTAGCTGACATAATTGTTCCCCCTTCTGCTGCCTAATGGAGACGGTGTTCACATCTGACATCCGCATAAGTGCCCCCGACTCCCCCGTGACGCCGCAGCGTTTACGGCTCCGCCGTGCCGCAACTTTCACAAAAAAAAATCGTCGTCAATTGAACAGTAGTTTACAGACGATTGCACTGTGGTCGGGCGACGGCGACGGCGCGGCTGAATTTATGAGGCGAGGCGAAGGATTTTAAAGGGGCTTCGGAGTTCAGAAGAGTTGTGGACTCTTTAAATCGGTATAATCAGCCGCAGAGACGTCCGACCACGACCCCGAGGGAGGAAAGACGGAGGGACGGGGGGAAAAAAGCCCAACGTGTTTGGATCTCTGGAGTTCAGACACGTCGGTTTGCTGACGAACCGACTGTCAGACGCAAACGCCGCCAGCATGCAACTGGACCCAATAAATACTGATCAGCGAACGCGGTTAGCTTGAAGCATGCTTCTTGTGCATCGATAGATCTGTCAAGATATCGTCAAGATATAATGCACTAAAGAAAGCAAACTGTGTGGCTCAGTAGACAACGTTAATAATGTAATGCTAATGATTTCATAAAGATGGAATGTTGTGCGTGTGTGTGTGTGTGTGTGTGTGTGTGTGTGTGTGTGTGTGTGTGTGTGTGTGTGTGTGTGTGTGTGTGTGTGTGTGTGGGTGTGTGTGTGTATTGTTGGGGTTTATGGTTGGTAATTAGCATTAAAAATTACTGTAAGTAATAGATTACTGGAAGTAATTTAGGAAAAATTGGAATTACTAATGGAAGTAAACGGTAATTTACTCATTAGCAACTCCTAGAGTAATCGAGTACTTACTCAAAAGTTAATAAATTGTCAAAAATAATGTATTAATGAAAAACTATGAATTTCAATAAATTGATTATTTATCAAATAATAATGAATTGGGGCACCACCAGCTAAACTGGAAATAGCCAATACCAAATATCAGTCTTGTTTGTCAAAAGGTTATTCAAGTTAGTTAATATTCCTGTGCCATATATAACAATCTTAAATAACAAGGAATGTGTGAGACTCGAGCACAGACTGTTACAAACCAGCGAATTGTCAACAATAAAAACACAATAATGACCAGGAATCGAACAATTCAGCTAAAAGGCGTTTATATTAACAAAAATGCATTCATTCGTAAATAATTCAGAGATTATTTATTAAACCAACACAATCAAGCGACAAACGTCAAACACGGAGCTCTAATGTACTAAACAGCAAACACTATGTACAAAGAAAGATGATGTTAAAATGAGATATTTTCTTGTCTGTACTTCAACAGGAGTTGGTGACCGATCAGCTCCTGGATTAATTTGCTGAACGGCTCCAATATGTTCCATCAACACCATTTCAAAGCCGTACAAACCGACAAAATTCACCATGAAACATTCTCGTGTGCGTCATGGCATCCTGAGCTGTTCCATGTGTTTGTAATGTCTAATGTAAGAAGAGGAACTGGGTCTTTGGTGACACGTCTTTGTCACAATAAATGACCTTAAAGCCATCCAGACCTTGCCTCTGACTGGACCTCCCACAACAACAGACTCCTCTGTACGCCATACCTGCCAGCGCACAAATCTCCCGCCGCCTCCCTACAGGACGGGCGCTCAAACCGATAAGAGCAGGGAAACGCCGAATGAATTGGCGACGCTCGCCAAGGCAATATCTATAATTAGGACACGGTGCCAGAGGAGGATGAACCCGGAGCTTGGCTGCTTCCCGCGAGCAATTAAGAGAGCGAGCGAGCAGACGAGGGGCGGCCGTGGCGGAGGTTTGATTGAAGAGGGCGGCCGAACACGCAGCTGACCGTCCTGTCGGCCGCCTTTCGTGACGATTTACAGATTTTTGGGCCACTTAGCATCACTTAGCGTGCGCCGGCGGCAGACTCACTTGGACGGCCTCGTCGTGCCGACCTCGGCAGAATCGCGGCGAAGGAAATTCACCGGAGAGGAGCTGCTCTGCAACAAACTACTATGTTTATTTATTTATTTGGGTTTTCCTTGAATTGCAAAGTCATTACAGTGATTTATGAACTGTGATAAGTAAAGGCACTGTACCACTGAATACATAAATAACTGAATGAATAAATTAATAAATACATTTATTATTTAATTGATAAATAAATAAATTTGTAAATTAATTAAATTTATTAGTAAATAATTTTTTTGGTAATTATTTTAGATTTTCAAATATTTTATTACTATTAACAACTTAACAAAATAATAGATAACAAAAATTGTATTAAATAAATACAAATAAACAAAAATAACAATAACAACAATAGTCATAACAACAACTATAATAATAATATTAATAATAATAATAATAATAATAATAATAATGTCAAATAACTCCACTCTCTTTTCAGCTCTACAATAATTGATGATGGTTCTTCAGTCACAGTTTGAACCACAGATTCTTCACGTTCCACTGCAGCGTTCTTATAAACAAAGATCATCAAATGAGACGGAATCAAATCTTTGTCCAGCCGAGCTTCTCACTGTCCCGGCCTCAGGCCAAGCTTGTAACCAAGCATTACTTCTTCTTCTTCTTTTTTTTTTTTTTAAATAAATAAATAAATAATAATAATACTAAAAAAGAACATGGAATTACAAACTTCCTGAATTCCATTTAGAGACTCGGTAAAGCCGCACACTTTCCTTTAATGGAGAAAGAAGAGCGGGAGCTTGAATAAATGAATGAATAATGCACCAGTTAAAAAGGCACTCGGGCAAATACACAGACGACTGTACGGTGTGTGCTGGTGCATGTGGAAGTGTGTGTGTGTGTGTGTGTGTGTGTTAATACTATATGACTAACTACTGATATTAAATTTAATAAGGAATTTACATCTCAAATAGAGGGCATGTCTTCAGTAAAACGTGTTGATCCACAAACCTCCGTTTCCTCTGTGTTAAACGTGTGTGTGTGTGTGTGTGTGTGTGTGTGTGTGTGTGTGTGTGTGTGTGTGTGTGTGTGTGTGTGTGTGTGTGTGTGTGTGTGTGTGCGCGCGTGTGTGTGTGTCTCCCACTCTGAATGGAACTGTAAAACTCTTCAGGCGCTCGGCCTAATTGGTCCCTCTATGATATTTTCTTACAGATCCCTTGAAGATTTGTTGGTATTCATATTTTATGAGCCAGTTTTTTTTCTTTTTTTCTTTTTTTTTTTTTGCAGACTCTCGCCAACTTTTGGAAATTAATGAGCTGGGATGAGGTTGCGCTCGATCCCCTGCCAGCCTTCGCAGCTAATGCAGTATGTATCACAAGGATGACCTGTGTTTTGTGTGTGTGTGTGTGTGTGTGTGTGTGTGTGTGTGTGTGTGTGCGCCCTCCTTTTGTGTGTCTTTTTTTCTCCCCTTGCAGTCCTTAAATAAACTCGCTCAGATGTTCTCCTTACTGCACTTTGCACAGGCAGAAGAATATCGTTTCACTCGCTCAATAAACAAAGGATTCCTTCTTGTATTTTTTTTTCTTTTTGCCAGAATCTAGTGTATTATTATCATTATTATTATCATCATCATACCCTGACATCTCGTCCTCTCCAAAAGCTACAGGGTGGGAAAAACGGCAACTTAATCGGTTTAGAAAAGGATCAAAATTGATGCAGCATAGAACTGTCAAATAAATAAATAAAAAAAATAAAAAAATATGGGAGTATATTGGCTTCTTTCTCCAAAGATAACTGGCTCTGTTTATTCGCTAATGCGTTCAAGTGAAGACGCAAAACTTTTGTAGAGTTTTGGGAGTCGGTTTCCACGACAACGGTGCCCTGAGCCAACTTTCTTAGTGTTGACCGGGAGTCTGCAACCTGCGGCTGTTTGGCCTTTCTGTAGCAGCTTCCTGAACTACTCGCTAAACTATACCTAAATAAACATTTGTCTATCTTGTTTTCCTTTTATTTAAGCACATAAAGTCATTTTCAAGTAAGGCGAAACAAGACTTTTAAAAAAAAGACACAAACAAAACAGGGTAAAATAGCTAAACCCCGAAGAAATGGTGGGGAAAAAAGAAAGCCTTGGTTAAAATAACTTAAATGGACTTGAAAGGAAAAGAAAACAACTTAACAATGGAAACACAAAACTGTTTAAAAAAAAAGAAAAAAAAGAGACAAAATGGTTAAAACAGCTAAAATACCAAAACCGTCCAATAAAAAAAATAAAATGCCGAAAAAACCTGAAACTTCTACAATCAGTTACAAAAACAGCTGAAAATGTAATAAGATATTGACTTGTCACGTGAATGCTTCCAAAGTGGGAAATGGCACTTTCCCCATATGATGTCTTTATGAGTTCCGAGCATGCACATGCCATTTATTTAGTTTTTTCATCTTCTTGTAAAACGACAGTCGTGAAATTTGACACGATAATCAACATCACTTAGGAACGAGTGCTTCGTAGGTAACTGGGATTTGTGGAAAGCCCCCATTTTCTAACGGGGAAAAATACATCCCACTGCTGTCTCATGGGGAAATTCCCATTTAAATGTCTGAAGTGACTTAAATCTCTCCGAAGAAAAAAACCGTCGACCTTCACGAAGCTGGCCGACGAAGCTTACGACTGGGAAACGGGACTTTTTCCCAATCATCTTTACGAGTTCCCAGCTGCATGGGAACTGTGTCGGTCAACTTCATACAGCGGTTGACGCCACCTAGAGGCAAATGAGGGTCAAACTCCAGTCGCTACTTTCACACACTAAAACATGAAAATATCTTACATAAAGTGAAAACCGTGATTCAGTGGAAAGTCCAGCCAAAAACTCAAAAACTAACTCGCCCTAGTCACTGCGATTTATTCAAGCTTTTCAACACTTTATCTCGATCAGGAACAGTTTATGAGTTAAAGTCCTAGTGAAATGAAAATCCGACCTCTAAAACACTCTGGCTGTCGCTTCTAGGGACATTTTTTATGCTAACTGGTCCGAGGGTAAAATGCTAAAACATGGCAATCTGCGAGAAAATAGCCAATAAATAGCAGTATTTTCGCTGCTGGGCGGAGCTTCTGACAATAATAGAGTGATGTCACTGGTTGTGCACATGCCCAAGTTGTGTTTACATTATGGAGGATCAGAGTTTTGACCACGAAGAGGCTGAATTTAACGATATTTCATCATCATCATCATTTCAAACCCAGTGATTGATGAAGAAGACACAGAACGGGTCGTTCTGCCATCGGTGACCCCGTTTGGAACATGTTTGAGGAAGCAGAAGACGCTTCGTCCTCCATTCGTCCTCGTCTCCTCGCCTCAGCAGCCGCCAGTTTTCACCTTTGAGGCTTTGAGGCTCCTGAATTTTGTCAGAACGACCGGCTTCCTGGATCATGTCGAAGCGCTTTTCCCACTGTGCGGAATCACTGAAGATGAGTCCAGGTATTACTTGATCGTCTACTAGCCGGCCAAGTTAGCGGCTAGCCGTGCAAGCTAACGGCTAGCCGCTCCCACCGCCTGTGCTCCTTTTCTCCTCTCTCGGTCTCTTCCAGGCTCAATCTTTCGTCAAGGCTCATAAAACGCCAACTATAACTTCAAAACACTGTAAAAACTTGGATATTTAAGAGGGAAACAAGCCAATATAAACACAACAGATCGAGATCTGCACAACTCGTGACGTCACGCTCACGAAGAAGGATTCCCCCAACTTCCTCGGCTGGAGATTCAAAATTCAAATAACTTTGTTATGCAACAACAGTGGTGGGGCAGAGTCGGAGAAACCTTAGAAGTAGTAGCCCAACTATCGTTTTTTGCAAAGTAGTGTTTTACATTTCACTAGGCCTTTAAGGCTTGTTTTGTCGGGGGGGGGGGGGGGTTCTCTCCGTAAACACATAAGAAGCAAAGCCGTAGTTGCAGGTTCCTCCGCCGTCTCCAGTCCCTTTGATCAATAATACGAGGGAAAGAAGAGGTGAAGGAGCTCCACTCAAAAAGCTCTACTGGCAACAATAAAGCCTCTCGGAGCTTCGCGTCAAATTACTGACATCATGAGGCAATTTCCAGTTTGGTGAAGGTGAAGCTTTCAAAAAGTTGTTTTTTTTAAGAGCTCCTTTTAATCAAGATGCCAATTTGGTCGTTTTCTGAAGCGAAGAGAGCGTCACCCTGAAACGTCCGGCCGCCGGGACGAGGAGCCGCTCAGACGTTTGGGTCGATGTGGTGATTGAGGCTCAGGTCACACGATGAGCGTTTCGGAGCAACATTTTGAAAACGGAAACAGTTTACACGGAAATGGCAGAAGCATTGAAAATGACGTCGTTTGCATGCCAGGCCAACGAGCTGACGCTGTTGGCTCGGGGCCAAAAACTCTCTCGTTAATCTCTAATATGCACAACACATTAAATAAAAGTAAAATGTATTTTTATACGACTGATTCGAGGAAGTTTATTTTTTATTTTTTGGGTGGCAAACAGAGAAATGCATTTCTGTAATGATTAAGAGTGATCATGGAGGAAACGGGGAGACAAAAGTGCGAGATGAAGTAAAGAAATCTGCATTAGAAATGGAGGAAAGCCGGGAGGGAAGAACAGCAACTCAGGGGGAAAGAAAACATAAACACAGGAAATTATTCATAGGCTGAAAGTTGTGTTATTCACAGGCTTGCAGAGTAACACTGAACACGACCGTCCACATTTACACCATTTCCACTTCAGGCAGGAACACATTAACAGTATTTTTAGACAATACTTCGCCGTGTCGACCTTAATAATCTTCGAAGAATTTCTTGGCCAAGTGATCGAATGTGGTCACGATGACATTTTTCCTGTTATTTTGAAACTGCGGAAAACTCTTGTACCGTCTTTGTTGGTACGTTTATATGACAACGATGCTTGGAGCCACTGAAAACACAAGTCTTTGTACTCCCATTGTTAGTATTTAGAGCACGCGTGTGTGTGGTTTCGTTACTAACGAGGCCTACGTTCATGATATTTTGCGAGTGAAAACGCACTGATAGGTACAAACTGGAGTATTGAAACAAGGGTGTAGTTTACTTTAAGGTAAACTTCGAGGAGCTACAAGCACACAAATGAAGAGTTGGAAGAAGAATCTAGTAGTCTAGCATGTCCGATACACACGCTTGATATTCCATATTCGCCCTCAGTTCGGAATGCACAATACCCACTTTTTTTTAAAAGCACTAACCTTGAGCTACTTGTCAATACAGAGTACCGACACAAGTACTTACTAAATGTCATTAAGTCTAATTCACTCTCAATTCAGGAGCCGTGTACGAAGGCTATGCGTTGCCATGAATCAGCCTGTGCATCACAGGCACTTCATCACCTTGAACAGCCCTGGAGGCCCTGGTACTATACCCAGTACTCCTCATACGGTGGGTAGCGTCTATCTCCGCACTGCAACAGGAGTACTGTCGAGTGCAGACTGAGGTCGCTGTGTGTCTCCACACACTCGCTGTGAATCGCCGTATCGGTCATACTTTAATCATGTTTAGCATGTAGCATCGCTGATGTGCGAGCCCCAAAATGCTTTAGCATATAGCATGTAGCATGTAGCTTAGCTCGGAGTAAAATCCTGCCGATACGCCGAGCAGTTAGAAAAAGTCTCAGACGTACAAACTTTTTACAAACGTAATTTGCAGTCTGTCACGTTCGACCACGAACAGACCTGGTACTGCAGTACTCCAAGAAACGGCGCACCCTGTTGGGGGAAGTAGTGGCTTAGAGGAGGAACGACACAGACTGAGGATGTTGGAAGTTTGAAAGCTTGAATCCCACTGGGGGTCCCTGAACAAGACCCCTGAACCCCCGTCAGATCCCCGGAGGGTATTAATGTGGCGGCCCACTGCATCCTGGAAAAATGGGTGGTTGGTTTTTAAAAAAAATTGAATTCCCCAAAGGGATTAATAAAGAATGATTATCTCCTTGGTTAATAGATGAAACCTTTATGCCGCCTTTGAATGGGATTTCCTTGAGATCAAAGCAGCGTCCTCACACTGTTAAGAACTCACCTCCGTCCTCTCTTTGTGGTAAATACAGGAACACACACTTACACACAGTTGCTTTAGTGCAGCGGTGTTGAGGAGACGCGTCTCTGGAGTGCGTCGCCGTCTTCCTCTGCTCAATATTGCATGAGCCGCCGCTAAAGTTGAACCCTGCCTTTTGTTTTTAGTTAAGCGCCCAAAATAAATAGAGCGTAGCCGCGGCATCATAGGGACAATTAAATAAACAGCGGCGCGGGGTTTTAGCAGACACTGTCGTGCTAATCACTGGCTGCACTGAGAGCAGCGCGCGCTGGTACAATTAAATCACAGCCATTTATTAAACTGTAAGCTAAAGCCTGGGAGAGAGGAGATGGGGATTACTTCTAAATGTGTAACACGGACGCTGAGCATGCGTCACAGTGTGTGTGTGTGTGTGTGTGTGTGTGTGTGTGTGTGTGTGTGTGTGTGTGTGTGTGTGTGTGTGTGTGTGTGTGTGTGTGTGTGTGTGTGTGTATAAGCAGACACACACACACACGCAGCACAAAGGATATTTCAAATAATAACTGATGCAAAACAGCAGGATTTATTCGGTTCTGCATCACAAACGGTGAGTCAGCCTTTATTCTATAAACCAGAGCTTATCTGTGTGTTAGGACGCCTGAGCAGGAAGCTGGTGGGTGTGTGTGTGTGTGTGTGTGTGTGTGTGTGTGTGTGAGTCCAACACACACATTTTGAATGTGTCTGAAGGAAATCTTAAGTCACAATGTACAGTCACATCATCTCATTTAGGCCTCTTCTGCTCTGAGCTTCAGTTTCACTTTACATTGAAATGGACCTTCGGCAAAACCAAGCTGGCATTAGCATTAGCATTAGCCTTTGCGTTCGGATATCCGTCGTTAGTCGTTTGCGATTACGCGGAGTACAGAAATTGCCATTTGGACCGGCCTTACTGTTTACATGACAGCGTTGCTGGGAGCCACAGAAAACGCGCCATTTTCAAAATGGCTCCCAAAGGGGAACCTTTTGAATACGCTCCCACCCCGTCTCCATGGAAACAGGGGGGAAAAAATGCAACTTTTTTTTACGTTATTGAAGTGTTTCTGTCATTTCTGTGGAAACGGCCAGAGTTATTAAAAGTGTAAATGCTAGACTTTTTTTTTTTTTTTTTGCGACAGCGCGTCACAATGGTAGTGAATCGTTCCTCTGCACATGCTCAGTAGATGGACAATAACAAGACGCTTTGCTTCCACAGTATCATGACTCCACATTCTCTGTAAAAACAATCCAACTTCTTCGTCTGTTCATAAGGAATATCCGTATATTCTTATCGCTAAAGTTTATAGCGAATGGTTCTTGTGTGGTTTCACTACAAAAGAAAAAAAACAACAGCGCCAACTACATCATTTTCAAAAGTTTTTTTCTGAAATAAACCTTGTCGTGCAAACAGAGCCTCGACCGTGGGTACAAATAAGTGTATGTATACATATTTATCTTTTAATTTCTTCTTTCATTCCACAGACTTTCCGTAGCCCCCATGAATTTCAGGAAAAGCAGCAAACAACCGTCACGTCAAAAACATCAAGCGTCTCCACATTAATGTGCGGCAGGTCAAAGGTCAGCAGGCCGAGTAGCTTAGCGCGTCGGCGCGCTCACACCCAGCAATGATAATGAGCGGCGGCCGAAGCTCATTTCCATGTCATTAGTCCGCCTGCATTCATGAGTACTGGAGGAATTCTGACCCGATGGTGACACCGGAGGAAATGTCGTAAAACTGCTAATGCGATTATGAAAGATCCCGAGGGAGCGATGAGCGTCTGCAGGAAATGTGAAGGTGATCCGTCAGCGGGAGAAAAGGGTGAGCGCGAGGAGGAGCACGTCATGTCGGCGCACACGGAATTAAAAACCGTTAAATCCAGTGTGAAATCAGTGTTTTCCTCACATCGCATCCTCAAGAAAACCCTCTTCTGCTGGGCGTGTGTTTTCACTCACAGCTTTGTTTTCCTTAATAGTGAATGAATTTTACTTATTTAGCACTTGTCAATGCTTTGCCCTGGAATGTCAAAGCTTCACACAGTTACCGACGGTAACGGTGACGGTGCATTGAGGAAAACTGAGTGATTGAGATAACAGCCTTTTGCACATTTCGCGATTGAGTTACTCCGTTACTCCCAGGTCGCCTCAATAACACAAAGACTTCGGTTCAAACCGTTGGTCGGTCCATTGGCCACCCAAACAGTCAATTCCACAGTAGATCCATCGATGAAACCATCGGTCAAACCGTCGCTTGGTCCATCGTTCAGTGGTCAAACCATCGGTCGAGCAGCTGGTTGAGCCATTGTTTACTCGATCAATCGAACCTTTGCTTGATCTATAGCAGGGGTCGGCAACCCGCGGCTCTTTGGTCCCTCCACTGCGGCTCCTTGAGCCTCGGTCCCACTGCAGTTCATCCCGGAGGGACGTAAGGAGGCAAAGCTCACCCAGAGCGCAGTCCCGCTACAAAGAGTGGTAAAATGTAGAATCGTGAACGACGCAGCGATGTGACGTCATTACGCAACAATAACGGCACGAAGAAAGTAGAATTGCGGCTGCAGGTCATGACAGCGGCTCAACTGGTGTCTGAAGCTGGGAGCTTCCTGTACCTTTCACAGTAAAACTGCTGCGCTGCGGAGCGCCGACAATTCCGGGAGGTTCATTGCAGACTTGTTGAGAGTGACGGCAAATTATTGTGAATTACACAACAACTACAGGACATTAAAGCCTCACCACTCACACTCATGGTTCTAACAATCCCAGATCTCCCACATTTATCTTCCATTTTAATAATGTGTAGCGATAAAGGAGCTGAGAGCTGCAATGCATTATGGGAGTTTCTGTTTGTTGTTATTGTCCATCTACTGAGCTGTAATGTGCAGAAGACCCATTTGCTACACACGTTGCTCGACAAATAAAGACTTCATTATTAGCATCAACGGTAAGAAATCAGAAAATTCCCAGTTGCTAATGAAGGCTCCATTATATTGACGGTGTTTTAAAAACCACAGTGAATCCGTCTCCCTCCAGCCTCCCA
Source organism: Blennius ocellaris (assembly GCF_963422515.1). Lineage (NCBI taxonomy): Eukaryota > Metazoa > Chordata > Actinopteri > Blenniiformes > Blenniidae > Blennius > Blennius ocellaris. The sequence goes on along the minus strand of NC_137650.1, from coordinate 33,113,534 downwards.
GGTCTCCAGAAGGTCTCCCCCATTAAAGAGGGACTCCGTCTTCGCTTTATTACGCTGACAAGTAACGACGCTCCGGCACAATTACTCACCCAGTCATTCAGATATATATCATTTCCATTATTTGATTGTGTTTGCTTCCAAGCAGATGCAACAAGTACATAATTACGGCCGTAATTAAGCCGCAGGAAAAAAAAAAACAAAACAAAACACAAGCACTGCCACATGAGCACCTTTGAAACAATGAGTGCTCGATTCATTAGCATCTGCTGTAAGCTTATTAATCATCTAACAGGCAATTAGCAAGCTGTTACCATTGGCGGCTGGTATGTAAATATATTCCTGGGTTAATTTCTTCCTCGGATAATAAAGGAAACATTATGAAAATGAGCTCAGCCACTATGTAAATGATCTATGCCGTTAATTGCGCCGCAGTGCTTCGACTGTGGATCTCGCGAATGGCGGCGTGATGGGCTGGCGCCCAGGTTATGTGCCAGGCTGCCGGGGAAATGGAGCTGCCGGGCATCACACTGCAGCCTGCATGACAATTTATGGGCTGTTCAAATGCATTTCGCCAGCCCTTCTGTCAAATAGATAATAAACCTTGGCGAGCAGAGGTGGGCCCAGAGGGGGCCGGCCATGTGTGAACGAGTGGAGGAGTAAAAGCAATATACGGAGGGCGGGTGTATATATGTATGTGTGTGTGTGTGTGTGTGTGTGTGTGTGTGTGTGTGTGTGTGTGTGTGTGTGTGTGTGTGTACCTAGTCCTCACACACTCTGAACGAGCCACTCCACGCCGCAACACAGGCATATATTACACCCGGGATCGGGGGAAAACGACAACAGCGGCGAGAAAAAACTGGTAACTCGCACAAACACGCTGCATTTTTCCATTAGCGAGCGAGTCCTCGCCGCACATGTGCACCGGGACCCGCCGCCGCCGCCGCCGCCCCCCCGCGCTAACAGGATGCGGGGGCCGTTGCCGAGGAGGATTTTTCTGGCTCCGGATCTGCTGCCGAATTCACACAACGGCTCTAATGACGGGCCGGCCCCCCCCGACATCCATCACCGCGGCGTTCATCAAGCCGGGGCGCCAGCGCCGAGCTTCCCTTCGGCCCTCGGTGCTAATCTATGCGGTGCAGGCGCGGGAGAAGCCATTACGGCTCTGAATACATGATGAGGCTCACAACTAATACCCCACCGCACCCGGGGGGGAGGGGGGAGGGGGGAGGGGGGCGGGGGTGTGTGGAGGACGAGAGGCGGTATAATTGAGGCCAGGAGGCAGATTGTGATCTATTGACATTAAGCTCGGGCTCTTAATCTGACAGTTGTCCCCCTCGGAGGTGTTGACAGACAGCCGGGTGGGCAATGGCAACATGGAGGCGATCCGCACAGGCCGGCTGTGTCCACACCCCCAACAACCCAACAACCCTCAACAACCCCCCCCCCCCCCACCCCCCCACAAATACCACCAACTCTCCCCCATGGGCCACGGTTTGTTCGGCGAAGGCCGTCCAGGTGACGTCGGGAGTCCAGCCTGTTGAGGTGAAGCCAAAAACACCAGCAATTCCTCGTCTCTGCGCTGAAGTTCAGTCTCAGCCTGAGCAGATCGAGGTGCTCGTCCTGGGAGTCGACGTTAGACGGGGACAGAATCCGAAGAGCAAGTCTTTTGTTAGCTTTTAGCCTGGTTAGCGTTAGCACACCGGCTCTCTTCCCCCTCCTCTGCTGTTGGGCGTATTAACATCCAGATTATAGAGGATCTTCCTCCTTTAACATCCAGATAATAGAGCATCTTCCTCCATTAACATCTCGATTATAGAGCACCTTCCTCCATTAACATCCAGATTATAGAGCATCTTCCCCGACTAACATCTAGATTATAGAGCATCGTCCTCCTCTAACATCCAGATAATAGAGCATCTTCCTCCACCAACATCCAGATTATAGAGCATCTTCCTCCACTAACATCCAGATTATAGAGCATCTTCCTCCTCCAACATCCAGATTATAGAGCATCTTCCTCCATTAACATTCAGATTATAGAGGATCTTCCTACTCTAACATCCAGATAATAGAGGATCTTCCTCCACTAACATACAGATTATAGAGCATCTTCCTCCTCCAACATCCAGATTATAGAGCATCTTCCTCCATTAACATTCAGATTATAGAGGATCTTCCTACTCTAACATCCAGATTATAGAGGATCTTCCTCCATTAACGTCTAGATTATAGAGCATCTTCCTCGACTAACATCCAGATTATAGAGCATCTTCCTCCTCCAACATCCAGATTATAGAGCATCTTCCTACCCGCCGTCTGTTTCATGCCACCGTTTCCTAAATCCACCGTCTTTTAGGAGACAAATCTGCCTCCACATCTGGTTCCGGTGTCGTGTTGTGGTTTCCGCAGAAGATGTCGGTCGCAGTATTGTTGTGCAAACTGAGAGTGAAAGTGCAAAAATGCTGCTACGCCGCTGCACACTTGTTATCTTAAAGTCTTAAAATAACTTCCTGTAAATCTCTGGTGTGCGATCATTTCGGGTTCACGGTTGAATAATAGAAGCGAGGGAGTGAAAACAGTTAACAGGAACTTCACCGTCTGCAAATGTTGCTTGAAACGTTTCCCACATGTCAAACTGGACACGAGCGTGTTCCTGCAGTGTGAATCACCCCGATGTCACGCTTTCTGACAGGTGAGGACTCGAGGGGGCGACCCGACAATACCTCCAACACCCCGACACCACCCAAACACCAACAACATCGACAACATCCAAAAACACCAGACCAACCAAACAAATCCCACCGAGCGACACGAGAACAGAGGAAGAGGAAATGACTGCGAGAATCTAAAGCTGCTGATCAGTGAATGCGCACACGCACACGCACACACACACACACACACACACACACACACACACACACACACACACACACACACACACACACACACACACACACACACACACACACACACACACACACACACCTCTCCAAAGCCAATTGGATTACATGCATGAGTCACATGCTCGATGGCCTCACCACTTAAGTGTTCCCAAACGGCAGCCATTTTTTTTTGCCCGTGCTGTCATGTGTAGCCCTTGTACATTTAAATATGCGTGTCTGCGAGGCATGCCCCCCCTTACCCCCCACATGTTCCCTGCTCGGCGCGCTGATTTACTGAGGCCCAGTGACACGGGGGGGGGAGGAGACAACTGAGCGAGAATCCGACGCTCCACCAACTGATGCGAAACGCAGCCCGGCGTCTCAAACGGTTTGCAGTTGCACTCCCGGGGCCCCGGTGATTTAAAGAGACGTACTTCAGAGGCCCCCCCCCCCCCCCACTCCCCCCGCCCCCCGCTTGTCTGGCAGGCAAATGTAGTCACGTCGCATTAGAACCGAAGACATGCAAATAGATGCTGCGCCGGTGGAACCGGTCGAGCAGCGTCACAGTTTCAAGGTTTCCAGGACGCTTCACGCCGACCTCACGGGTTTCACTCTGCACCGCCGCGCGTCTGAATATCGTTTGACGGCAACGAGCAACCTTGAACTGTCAGACTGAGCCGGTCCACGGGAAAAAGAAAGAAAAAAAAAAAAAACACCCTCACATATCTAAAAACAGGCTCATTTGCGACGGGAACTCGGACCACTCCTTTTAAAGCCCTGCACCGCGCGATCAATGTGCAGTTTGAGTAACGCCGGGCCCATTAGGGCCGGGCGAACTGCTGCGGGAGGCAGACAAAGAGTGTCATCTATTGTGGGAAACGATTGCTTAATATAGCGGCGGGGGGCCTGGAGGAGTGCTTACCAGAGCACAATCCGCGAAAATCAATAGCAACAGTCAGGCTATATTGTTTCAAATGAGGGGAAAGTGCGGCTACGATAAAAAGCACTCAATATGGGTGTCTGGGCAGCGGAGACGCTGAGTCAGGAGTAAGTAATGCAGTGCTGGAGGGGTGGGGGGGTGGGGGGTGGGGGTGGGGGGGGGGGGGGGGGTAAACAGAGGGAGCAAGCTCCATCCATAATGAAGGTCAGTACAACTGTTCAGGTTACAAACAATGCATTTCCCTTTACACGCTCTACTCATATCAACAACAATCGCTTCAGAATGTCAGAACTATAGAGAAGAATCAGACGGCAGCAGGAAACCAGACCAACAATAGCCTTCAAATTAAGATTATTCAGATTATTGGAATTGACTTTTGGATGATGCGTCCAAAAAAATCTATCAGGAGTTAATAGCATTGGGAACAAACCACAATAAAGTTACTCGCATATAAATATGAAACATGTTTATAGAAGGAAGATGCTCTATAATCTGGATGTTAGAGGAGGAAGATCCTCTATAATCTGGATGTTAGAGGAGGAAGACGCTCTATAATCTGGATGTTAGGAGAGGAAGATGCTCTATAATCTGGGTGTTAGGAGAGGAAGATGCTCTATAATCTGGGTGTTAGAGAAGGAAGATGCTCTATAATCTGGGTGTTAGGAGAGGAAGATGCTCTATAATCTGGATGTTAGAGGAGGAAGATGCTCTATAATCTGGATGTTAGGAGAGGAAGATGCTCTATAATCTGGATGTTAGGAGAGGAAGGTGCGCTATAATCTGGGTGTTAGGAGAGGAAGATGCTCTATAATCTGGATGTTAGGAGAGGAAGATGCTCTATAATCTGGATGTTAGGAGATGAAGATGCTCTATGATCTGGATGTTAGGAGAGGAAGATGCTCTATAATCTGGATGTTCGGAGAGGAAGATGCTCTATAACATCCAGATTATAGAGCATCTTCCTGCCAACAGATGTCATTTTCCTCAGGTTGCCGTTTAAATGCGAAACTTTTCTGAAATCGAAATGCAAAACTAACACGTTTTCAGGCGTTGTCATGTAAACGGGGCCTCAGAGGAAACTAATTCCCAGGGTTTATTTTTTTCCAATATATAATTTCTTCAAGAGGATCAATAACTTGAACTTCAAGCCACAAGTCGTCAAACTCATCTGGGGGGGGGGGTCCTGCCTACATTTCCACATTTCCTCTTAGATTCACGGACAAAGCCTCCTCGGTGAAGCTCCCGGGCGAAAAGCACAAGAGATGAAGCCACATTCCTCCCGCTGGACCTCGGTTTTCACTATGATCTCCTCATCCCGGACTTTGAGCTGCAGCCGGGCATCCAGCATCCCCTCATCAGTATGTATGCGCCCTCTTCATCCCCACCCCCCCACCCCCCCCGCCGCCACAACAACACAGGCAGGCGGGATGAAACGGCGTGCGGGATCCCTTAATAAAACAGGGCTGGATGGAGGCTTGTGAAGCCGCATTCCCTTCATTCTGGACCTGATATTTTGTCGAGCGCAGGCAGCAGACCCTTCAAAGGGCGGGGGGGGGGGGGACATTCCTGCAGGCCTCCTCAGATCTGAGGCCGCGCTGCCCCTCACTGCTCCCGGCTCGCACGTGCACGTGCACGTGCACTCACACGTCTTCCTCTGCAGACTTATCAGAGCGCGGCAGTTCATTAGTGTGCATCCTGTGTGTCTTTGTTTACCGATGACTTCTTCCCCGCAGGATTCGGCAGTAACTAACACACACACGCGCACACACATACACACACACACACGCTGCGGTTTACACACTCATTTACCGGCCCGCAGCCTGAAGCGGTGGAGGATTTCAGTAGCTGCAGAGCCCCGCGAACCGCAGAGTTATAATTACACATATATGGGAGGAGGACGTCTTCACCGGCGAGGAAAAACAAGGTGTTTTGAAACACGTTTAGAGACGGAACATGCAGCTTGTTCTGCGCTCGACTTCGAGAAAAAGAGAGATGGAGGAAGATGACGAGACAGATGAAGATATAAAGATATAGATGTGCAACGGAGACAGATGTATAGCGGTAGAGAGAGATGGATGTCCGAGGAAAAACGGTTGTGGCAAGATGCTTTCATCTCTCCTCCACTCTCAGCTTTCATCACAAGTTATAGTGTTGAAAGTAAAAGAAGATTTAAAACAACGGAGAGACGTTTTGACGGAGGCCGAGGCAGAGCGGCGTGACGACGCGGAGGTGAGGACCGTTAGGAGGAAGTGGACGTACAGAGGGATCTGTAAGGCGATCGTGTTTGTTCCATGAAGAGGGAGGGATTTCCTTACGGCGGCGGTGGTGGTGGACTCGCTCTCTCCCAGGCGTTTAAACGACATCGGCCTCACGAGGACTAAATCCGTCCCCGTGGAGTGAGACCACACTCCCGAATGTCATCCGAGTCACTATCCCAGCAGACCGGCAGCGTCGGAGTAATCGACGCTCGAGCGGGATCCGTGGCGGTAAGCTAACTCTGCCAGGTGAGCGCTAATTCCACGAGGGTCAAAGTGCGTAGCCGCGAAGACGACGCGCGGCTACGTCGCCAACAACGCATTAGCCCCGTTGCTTTTGTTTACCTTCGGGCTGGGCTTTCCTGGAGGCTACTATAAATTAGCATTAGGCGGCGTGGCGGTACACAATTAAGCGCAGTCTGCGCCGTGTGACAGGCGGATCAACGGCGTGCAAAGTCATGCTAATTGGCTTAGCGCTAAGCCTGTTTGAAGTGCACTAGGTAGCAGCACTGGCTTACCACTGATACACAAATCTGGCCTCATCAAAGGGACGCCCGGGCAGCCTAACCTTCGCTTTAGTCATACACCACTGATTGATTTATTCAGGAGCCGCTCCGCGGTTGATTACCGAGGTTTTTCCCCGAACGAGGCGGCGGGATGCGAGGCGGGAAACCGGGCATCTGGAGCTGAATGAGCAATGAGCTCCTCCAAATCCTCGCAGCACCTCAGCGAGCGGCCAACAGCCTCGAATTAACAACCGTACCCTGTAACACTCCTTATAGTCAACCCATCACTTTGGTACAAGTCACTTCTGATCGGTAAACATCGATAATTTCGTCAAATAAGCACTATAATCACAGGACGTGTCAGTTTTTTTTAAAATATGTGATGATAAAGGTGGAATAACAGGTGTCTGGTGTCAAAATTAAGATTAATTAAATATATAGGTCACTCAATCATGCAATAATTCAAAAAATATTTCAAAAAGTGGAAGTCAATCCCAATTTGTATCATTTTATAAGTAGTTCAGCAGATTGAATGGAATAATTTGTACTTAAGTATGAGAAAAGTTACCTTAAAGTAACAAAAAAAAACTAAGTTACTCTCTGGATTAATAAGTATTGAGTTAGATTACATGGTGTGAATTATAATCATGAACCTGCGTACGCTTATTTGATAAAAAAAAATACCCAAGAAGGAAGTAGAAATACTACCTAGAATACAAGCAAAGTCTTTTCTCCTCGTTTCCACGGAGACAGAATCAGTGTTCACAGAAAGTTGCAACGTTGGAAGCCATTTTCAAAAAGTGACTCCGGGCACCGTTGTCATGTAAACAGACCCTCAAAACGCTACAAAGGTTTTCCGTTTACACATAAAAAAAAAAAGGGTTTTCTGCGTAAACATCTGATGTTGAAAGTAGCAGAAAGAGTGAAAGCACAAAAAAATGGTACTTCTAAAAGTGTCCAAAAATACGAGCGGATTACAGTCGTGTGACTTCCGCTGGTGTTTACACGTCTCGACATTTATTTCAGGGATTTTGGGAAGTCGAAATCTGCTCGCTGCTCATTGGACTTGTTTACCCTTCATCTTCTCGCGACGCTTCGCCGGGACTTTTAAAAAGAGTTTGGATCGTCTTCTGTGGGTTTTTTTTTCGTCTCTTCCGCTGGGCCCCACGTCTGAGGTGACGAATCGAAGTTTGTTTGAAGGAGACGACGGGTGCAAGGTGTGAATATGGAGAGAAGAAAGCCCTCCTTGATCTCCCCTCTATCAATCCCCGCGCTGCTTGTTGGGTCAGAGGAATCAAAGCGCCGCAAACATCTGAGAGATATCAGAGAGGGGGGACGCATAGATTAGTGCCCACGGGTTGTAGCGCTAATTAAAGAATAAGGGGGGGGAAAATGGTGCTTGGCTGCTCTCCGAGGAGACGCTGCTGTCAAGTGATTGGCTTCAGGTAATCAATAGGCTCCCTGTGTGGGGAGGCAGCGGGAGCGACGCTCTCACTGCTGAATGTTGAGCAAAAAAACAAATGTGTTTCCCTGTGATGGAACATTTGGATGGGGGAAAAAAAAAAAATCAGTTAAAACAGGAAGGACCATCTGCTGGAGTTTACAAGTAATCTTTTTTAAAAAGAAAAAAGTAGTTTCTGCTCCTTATGGATTCTTATGCTGCTTTCACGAAAACCCACATCCCATAATTTGCTGCAGTTTGTTTTTAAATGTGTCTACCGTCAGACTCGGCGTGGCCAGGATAGTGTGTGAGGTGACCTTCACACGCGTCACGCTGCGTATAGACTGAATGACGTGTTCAGGATGAAAGGAAACATGGAAATCAAACTGATTATTTTTAATTGTCTGTTAATTGAGTCGACTATTCACACAGGTGTTTGCGTCCATGTTAATATTCATAGTTTATATGCGTGTGCTTTCATTACAAAAACAAACAACAGCACCACCCGGTGGCCTGGCATGATAACTACATCGTTTTTCGAGTAAATGGAAGTTGTTTTCAGAACAAAAAAAACCCGATGTGTTTTCACCTGAAACATTGAGCCGCCTGTGTCTGATCATCCGTTCGAAACACTTGTGTGTCTCAGAGGTGAACCAGCGTTCAGCGGCGGCGTCACGGCAGCCTCTTCAGTCGACAGATGTGGCGTCGGGTCGCATTGTTGTTGTTTACAAACCATCAACCGATCCAATATGAGCCCAGTCTGAATCCGTGTGTGCAGCGTAACGAAGCCCGTCAAGACGCCGGGCCTCCTCCTTCTCCTCCTCCTCCTCCCTCCCTCCCTCCCTCCCTCCCTCCCTCCCTCCCTCCCTCCTCCATTCATCCCACAATCCCCCCCTGCTGTGATCCGGCGAACGTGTCCTTCGGGGACGTCGCCAACAGCAGAGCAGGTAATTCCGGCTCCTCGCCCTCAAGAGTCCGTGGAGTCCGGGGAGCAAAACAAGCCCCCCCCCCCCTGAGGGACCGGCCCCCGATTTACACCCGGCGCGTCAACCTTTTATTATCGTCTGAAGAAAAGCACAGTTTAATACCCTCAGTATGGCGAGAGAGAGGCGCAGGATTAGAGCCAAGGATGGAACACAGACTTATTTACAACTGACAATGTTTGTTCTGTTTTCTGTGGAGAAGCCGCCCTTAATTTGCTGCCTAATAACTGACTTCCACCACCGTGTTCAAACCCCCCCACCCCCCCGAGAGGCTTTTGTGGTTTGTTTGTGAGATGTCTCCGCTGCCTGCACTGCAAATTATTAGCCTTTTCAGAAAAAAAAAAAAAAAGCACCTCACCTTCTGGCCACAGCTTGCAACACTTTTTGTTTTTTTTCTGTCTCACCCTGTTCCTTTCTACTTCTCTCTGCCAGTAATAACCTTCAACTAACCTTTAACCACCCTGAATAATTTAAATCCTATTTTCATATCAATGGAGGAGTCGAGCCAGGCAATTATCTTTTATCTGTGTACTTTGCTGTCGGAGCAAAGCATAATAAAGTCTTCCCAGGAGAGGGAGAGAGGGGGAGAGGGGGAGAGAGAGGAGGGTAAAATAACAAGGCAGAGATAGTGAAGCCACAGGCCATAAGGCAGCCGTGTCAAACATGCAGCCTGTGGGCTATAATCGGCCCTTAAGAGGCGTCAGTCCAGCCGCACACAATGCAGAGGAAGACAAACTGCACTTGTTTAGTGAAAAGGTCATAGACGCTGCCTGCAGTTCCCACATGTGTCCACTGGGCGTCGTGCCGTTTCACTAAAAGCTACGGTCGTTATCAAGTGAAAAGGTGGAACTTCCTGTTCGCGTTCTGAGGGCCGGTTTAGACGACTGTGGCGCTCAGGGCCACTGGAAACACAACTTTTTGAAAACGGACTCCAAAAAGGGACGTTTTCGTGTAAACGGGAGAAAACGGCTTCATGAAAAGACTCCAACTTCAGCGAAGCAGGTTACTGCTACCGTGTGTGCAGCAGGAACTAGATCTGCACATGCTCAGTAGACGACAACAACAACAACAACAACAACAACAACATTTACCTCCAGACAGTCACGACTCCATTTTCTCCTGCGACTTGGTAGTTTTATAGTTGACAGTCGCCTTAATAACAATCCAACTTCTGTCCATACAAATGTCTGTCTTCTGCCATTGTTATTGTTTATAGCGTGTTGTTGTCTGCATACATGTGTGTGTGGTTTCAGCAATAAAACAACCGACAGCGTCACCTCGTGGCCTCGTGTTCCAGTGACATCGTTTTCAGTGTTTTTGGCCGTTTCCCTGTAAACAGACATCGCTTTCAGAGCGTCTCTGTGTAGACGTGAAACCTTTCCGACACAAAACCTGAGAAATTAAGACTTTTCACTTGAAATGGTGCCTGGAGTCTGGTTTTTTTACTTTGACCTGTGAAAATCTAATTCTACACCCTTGACAGCAAAGCCAGAGTCCTTTCTTTGTCCCTAACGCGACGGCGGGACCGCGGGTTGGGAACCACGGCGACCGGCGGCTCGGTAGCATAAGGCGACAAAGAGACGACACGAGACAGAAGTAGCCCGCAGAGAGCCGTGGACGTGTGCGATGCTATCTGTTTAAGGCCCTAATGAAAAGAATGAATAATTCACTAACGAGCGGCGGATCCGTCATGGACTGGAAACATCGCTTACATCTGCGCCGGTCGCCAGGAAGTGGGAGACGTGGCGGGGTTGCCGCATGTGCGTTTTTTTTGGTGGCTGCCTGGAAGACTAGGGGGGGGGGGGATGGGAGGAAGATAAACATGACAAATTGGCAGTTCAATTAGACCTCGGGGTCGTCTGTTTTCTCGGTGCGTAGCCGACAGCTCCATTCAGCGAGCGTCCGGGGCCGGAGCAGCTCAGTGTTAAAGCTCATTTGTGTGACAGTGATATAGAGGCGTGCAGTCGATGGGTGCATCCCGGGGAAGGAGAGGAGGAGGAAGGGGGGGGGGATGAGGAAGAAATTCCCGGTGGTACTCATTAAAATTCAGCAGTACAGCAACACCCCCGCCACTTTGCTCTCCCTCCTTCCCTCCTTCCCTCCCTCCCTCCCTCCGTCTGTTCCCGCCGCCGTCGTCTCGCCTTGTTGCCTCCCTGCACGCCTCCCCGGATCGTCCATGATCATTTTGATGAATTCATAAAACTTGCTGCATCCTTGATTGAGATGGAGCGGAGGAGAAAACAAGAGAGATGGAGAGAAGAAAAGCAATATCCACAAGCAGAGAGGAGGGATGGAGGAAGCACTGAGGCGGGGGTTGGGGGGGTGGAGGAGAAGTGGATGTGTTTGGGAGCGATGGGATGCAGGGATAACAAGAGACAGGGAGGATGAGGGTCGCAGCTACAGGCTTTGCAATATTAATCTGCGGTGCAGAGATAAAAAGAGCAGGTGAGCAGGATTTCCTTTGGTGGGGGAGTGAATGCAGGGCACGTTATTGAAAGTGCTGCCATCTTTGAATCCGGGCCAAAACTTTTCTTTTTTTTTAATTTCTTTTTTTTATTCTTCCCCCTGACTTGCGTGCGTCTGTTTCACCAAATCCCCCAGCAGGCCGGAGGCAGAGCACATAACACCGGGGGGATCAGATCACACGATGCTCCCCCCCCCCCCACTACGGTGTTCCACCAAAAGCCGGGGTGAGGAAGGATGCACCGATGTCGGAGGGTTTCAAGCTCCGTCGATCCGTCTTCCAACGCCACTTCACCCAACTCAGGATCACCCAGTGCCGGATCTGATCCCGGGCTAATGGCGGGTGGAGGCGGGTCACGCTAGCGCCGCTACGGAGAGGCAACAGATCCCCCCAAAAAAAACTCGCACCGGGGCCCCGTTGCCATGACAACGCTGAAGAACGTTCACAATGGTAGGGATTTGAAAACGATGTCCGTTTTGCACAGAAACGTCAGAAATGCTAATGAAGATGTAGTTGGCGTCACAGGCCTCACGGTGGTGCTGCCGCTTGTTTTTGCGGCGAACTTGGACAGAAGACCAAGTTGGATATTAAAACTACCGTCAAGTCGCGGGAGAATCTGGACGTCGTGACACTCTGGAGGGAAACATCAACTGAGCATGTGCAGAAGAAACTATTTATTACGGCCGTGGTGAACGTGGCCAGCAGCAGCAGCAAAAGTTGCGATTTCCACTGGTTCCGCAAAGACATTTTCAAAAGGTTCCACCTTGGGAGCCATTTAAAAAAAAAAAAAAAAAAACACAGAGCGAGCAAGCACCGTTCGCCGTGGTTCCCAACCCGCGGTCCCGCCGTCACGTTAGGGACAAAGAAAGGACTCTGGCTTTGTTGTCGAGGGTGTAAAATTAGATTTTCACAAGTCAAAGAAAAAACCAGACTCGAGGCACCATTTCAAGTGAAAAGTCTTAGTTTCTCAGGTTTTGTGTCGGAAAGGTTTCACGTCTACACAGAGACGCTCTGAAAACGATGTCTGTTTACAGGGAAACGGCCAACATGTCGGTTGTTTTATTGCTGAAACCACACACACACGTATGCAGACAACAACACGCTATAAACAATAACAATGGCAGAAGACAGACATTTGTATGGACAGAAGTTGGATTGTTATTAAGGCGACTGTCAACTATAAAACAACCAAGTCACAGGAGAAAATGGAGTTGTGACAGTCTGGAGGTAAATGTTGTTGTTGTTGTTGTCCGTCTACTGAGCATGTGCAGAAGAGACGATTTACTACGTTTCCACCCGTTTCCGCAAAGACATTTTCAAAAGGTTCCACCTCGGGAGCCATTTTCAAAAAAAAAAACCTCAGACATGTTTCAGCCTGTGTCGTCGCGTACAGAGCTCCATCGTTTCTAGAGAATAGAATAGAATAGAGCTTTATTCCTCCCCAGGGGGAAACACAAACTGACAACAGCTCAAGGTAAAAAGGTGCAGAAATTATAAAATTAAAGAATTAAAATATGTAAACATATGTAAATATCTAAACAACAGCAAAAAAAAAGCACAAAAAAATCGAATAAGTAAAAATAAAACAATCCAGTAAGAAAAGAAATCCTCTAAAAATAGAGTAAATTGACAGAAACTGATATACACACAGTGTAGATAGGTAGAAAATGAGATGTACTTAATGCAGATGTAAACTATGTGGAGTTTGCATGTTCCCACCGTACTGCCCCCCCCCCCAGTTGATTCCCTGCCCAGGTGGAACCTTCCTCCACCCACAGATGAACTGGTGTAAAGCTTGATAGACGAATCGTCTGACCGATGAAGGAATCCGTAAGATGACATTTGAGAACGAATCCTGGTGGATTTTCTACTGAACTTTATCCTCGGTAAGACACGGGAAGTGCGGGGGGGGTGGGTGGATGGGGGGGGTGAATGTAAAGCCACGTGAGATCTGCTCCCTACACGGGAGATTTACTGTATGTATCCTACAGCTGACAGTAGTTAACTGCCGGGGTTAACCGGCGGCCCCGCGCCAACGTAAATGAGAACAATGGCGAGCCAGATGTACGATTGGCCCGTCGGACCGCCGGCGTTATTGCGAGCGTGAGGCGGCTCGACGGAGAGACAGACGCTGACGGGAGGGGGAAAAAAAAACGTCCATACGTCCACCGGCTATAAATAATAAACCTGCTGTTGAGTTCCGTGAGGTCCTGCGACCCTGAAAATTCAATAACGCAACTGTGGGGCGCACATGATTTCTGCGTTAACACGTTTGGATTAAACTCGTAGAGGAAAGTCAAAAGTTTCAAAGCTATAAATACAAAGTCGGCACAAAGATATTTTAGCCCCGAGAGCAGCTTTAAAAAAAAAAAAGAAGGCGGAGCTTCAGGTGCATCCAAGCAGAATCACAATAATCGTTGTTGTTGTCCAGCTACTGAGCATGTGCAGAACTACTGTTTACTGTGGTCGTTTGGCGCATGCACTGTTGCGGAGTTTAAGAAAAGTTGCGTTTTCCTCCGTTTCCATGGACCATTTTCAAAAAGTTCCGTTTTTTTTGCACCCGTTTCTCAACAGTGCAGCAAATGTGGGGAAATGATCGCTATTTTCTTTCATAATCGAGACATTTTTAGGATATGACTCAAATTCATGAAGCATAGCGGTAAAAAAAAACCAAAAAACAAATGACATTTATTTGTTTTTCTTGTCCTGACTTTGACAGTAATGTACAAAAAAACCACCCATGTAATTACTGAATCAGGAGAAAAGCAGTACAAGTCTAAACAGGAGTTTAAGGTAAAATCAAGTGCGTGTCGTTATTAAACCTGCCTGGTTTGTGTTTGAGGTGTAAAAACGATTCTAGAAAAAGCATTTAACACTCCTGTTGTGGATACGCGGCGGCTCGATATTCCCCACATTACAAAGACGACTAGATAGATGACCCTCAAGGCCAAACATCCATTAAGCCCACTATTCTTTACCATTATTATTATTGTTATTTCCTGCTCTTTACCACCACCCTTACACACACACACACGTGCACACGGCTGAAAACACATAATCTCCATCTCCCTCTGGTCGTTTCTCAAGCCTTTGAATTACACACATGGACTAATTGACCAACAGGCTGGTGCAGAATCTCTCCCCAGAGGAGGCGCGAGGAGGCGCGGGGATGCTGGTTAGGCAGCATCACAATGGGAGAGGACTTAATGATGTGCTGAACATCAAAAAAAACCCAGCCATCCTTAATAAGCTGAGGAAGCCTCTCTCTTCTTCCCCCGTCTAAAACACACTGTATATATTCCTTTGGAGAAGCACAATTAGACAATTACACTAGAAAGTATAAATATCATTAAGACATATTCCGAGCTAATTAATTTAGAGGCTGGAGCACTCTCATGTGTGTGTGGGGGGGGGGGGGATGGGGGAGCCGTGGAAAATACAGAAATAACGGCGGCGGAGAATGTTGCATTCAATTTTCTTTTTGTTAATTTACAGACTCCCCGCTGGGAGAGGTAAAATAACCCCCAGTCAGACTTTTTTCCTTTTTGCTGTTAATAATAATAGAGTTGCTTTTTCAGACTCGGCAAACACAGGGCCTCATTTGCATAGCTTAGGATGTGCATCGCTGCAGAAAAAGGGCCAAAATGTCCTTAAAAGCCGCAGCAGCTTCGCTTTTGTTTTGTTTCCCCTCTGTATTCTTCTTCTTCTTTTTATTTTTTTATTTTATTTTTTAAGACTTTAAAGTGCTAATAAGTTGTCAGAGGCAGTTCTGGGTTTTGGCACAGACTAGTACACAAACACACACTTTCTCATTATTCCTTTATCAGGGCTCTCTCTCGCTCTCTCTCGGTGCCACTCGTCTCTCACCCTCGGCCCCCCCGGAGGGTGGGGGAGGGGGGTGTGTGACAGATCTGCTCCCCGCTGATTTGAACCGCACCTCCTGCCTCTCTTCAAGGTGGCAGACGGTTGTTTGCCTTTGCTGTAACCCGGTTCGCCCCCCCCGAAGCGAGCTCCGACGTCTCGGCGGCACAAAGCGCAAACGTTTTGCCCGGATCAAACCCCCCCCTCCCGAAAGAGGAGGGCCAGGAAGGACCTCCAGGGAGAGAGGCCCGATGACCTGCCACAGGTGAGAACACACACTCTCACCTGTTCGTCGAGTTCGTACAGATTCGTACCGGCATGGAGAGAAAAAAAAAATTTATTACACAAAAATGAAACTGCAAAAGGCCTTGTTGACAATCGGCTATTGAAAGATATTCGGCATATCCCCTGATACCACATTTTCGAAGTCGCTAAAACGCGCTGTTGCCTTTACGACCCTG
Source organism: Blennius ocellaris (assembly GCF_963422515.1). Classification (NCBI taxonomy): domain Eukaryota; kingdom Metazoa; phylum Chordata; class Actinopteri; order Blenniiformes; family Blenniidae; genus Blennius; species Blennius ocellaris. The sequence goes on along the minus strand of NC_137650.1, from coordinate 33,097,741 downwards.
CTGGCCAGGCGACTAATTTTATACAATTGGAAGTTGCGCCCCCCCCCCCCATCATATGGTCGTTGGATTAACGAAGTCCTCTATAATGTAAAATTGGAAATACTCCGGTTCTCGTTAAAGGGATTTGCTCAAATGTTCCAGAGTTCGTTGAGTCCCTTTCTGTTGAATATCAAGGCCCAATCCCAATTCAATTTTGTACCCCTCCGCCTACCCCTTAGCCCTACGCCTCCAAAACGAGGGCAAAGGCAAAGGGGTAAAAGTTTCAGCCCATAGATTTGGGACCCCCCTCTCCCTCTACTCACCCCTCCCCCTCTCACTCCGTCTCACAGTTATGACATCATAACCCGGCGCCGTTATATCAGCAGAGCTGAACCACGGATGTTTGTTGATTTTCCAGCAGGAGCGTCGTCACGCCATCCCAAATTCAACGTGTTGCAGCAGCTTGGCTGCTCTGTTTCGTTTTCCACTTTTCCCACATCAAGGTGAAGAAATAGACGGAGACGTGGATTACTTCAGTTTTTTGCGCCGTATTTGGCCTTCAGGAATATTTCCTCATTCACCATGTGAAAGCGGAGGAGCTTCCTGGTTTGCTCGGGGGTCCCTGTTTTCAAAACACCCATATTGGAAGACTTTGGAACTATACAGTGTAATAATAAGATGTTATAAACACGGTCTCTACCAAACAAATACACACGGAAACTTCTTACTAGTATAAAACCTAACAGGTTTATAGAACTTTAGAAGCGTATATATATGAAACGCGAGTCCTTCGGCGCCATGTCCTCCTACCCCTCTGTTTAAAGTGTGCATCTGTAAACACTCCATTTCGAGGGGTGAAGGTCATGTGTCTGTGTACTCCTGCCATTAATGTTTGTAGCGTGTTGTTCTCTGCGCTCATGTGTTTCTGGTTTTGGTACAAAAAAACAACAACAGGCGACCCCCACTAGTGGGCAAACATAAGAACTACATCATTTTCATCACGTCGCGTGAACACGAAACTTTTCTGAAATAAAAAATGCACAAAACAAATAAAAAAAATTGAGTTTTGCAGGAATATTCTCACTGTGAGTACAAACCACTGCTCCAACATGCAAGATCAATTAAAAACAGAATGTAAATGTGTTAAAATGCGGGAGCTTCTTATCTCTTCTTGTCTTAAAGTCTTGACTTGGTCTCGGGTTAGTTGCTCTTCATTACAACCCTACTTACCAATATAGTCCAGCCTGTAGTAATAATTTACAGCAAATGCAGTGAAATATTAATTAAGCACTAAATAAGTAAATAACACGGGTACATACATGTTCCAGCTTGACAGTAAATCAATCAGACAGATAAATTAATAAGATTTTACAAATTCACCTGTTTTTCTTACTTTCTCATGTTTAACATCCTCGTATTTTTATGAACTGTTGCCTTTGAGTATTTTTTAACTAAAAAGATCTGATTTTAAATGAGTGACACAAAACGCAGGTTTGAATGAACCAATCACGGCACGACGTACTGTACATGTAGCAAATAAAGAATTTGATCAACGATCGACGGGAGACAAAAATAAACCCTCCCAGCTATTTGCATGTTTTGCAACATTTCCAGGCTTCGAGGTAACCGTCGAAGAAAAACTCCCGTTCACCTTGAAATGAGACACGTTTACGTGCTAAATGGAGCAAGATGACAGCGGCGTGGCGCGGAGGGCTGTGTTGCCGGTCTTCAAGACGTATGAAAGGATCCAGCGTTTCCATCACCCGTCGCGTCCAATCAAGGGGAAGAGTAGGGAGCGCGGGACCCACTTTCCTAGCTTTCCTCCCTCTTTCCACCTCGGGCTAGTCACAGCCAGTTAGCATCTCACCCCGACGTGCTCATAATTCAAGCGGCAGCGCTGTCTGTGGTGCCGACGCCACATGCATTATTCAGCACAACCCTCAGCGCCTGCAAACAGACAAACACGGCGCCGTTACGGCGTCGCCGAGGCAAACAGCAAACAATCAGAGCGCTGTGCATTAATTGCTTAATTAGGAGACAAAACAAATGGAAAGTTGACGGTGGGGGAGCAGCCGCCGCGTCCCGGCAGCCACACAGGTGCTTGTGTAGAGATATCACTACGCCCAGACCAGCAGCAGCCCACCGCTGGACTGGTACATCTGTTCGTTTGCTCTTTATTCAGCTTGAGGTTCCACCTGCACAGGTGAGCAGTGCATCACTGGACGAACACCGAGAGACAGACAGGACCACAGTCAGACCTTCAGCTGGGTGAAGTGGGAATAAAGACGGTTGGGGTGAAAATAAAGTAGAGTGATAAATAGAGCAGAATGGCCACTAAGTAACCCCACTAAGTAAAGCCCACTAAACAAACTCCACCAAACCAAACAAACCCCACCAAACCAAACTAACCAATCAAACTCCACCAAACCAAACAAACCAATCAAACTCCACCAAACCAAACTAACCAATCAAACTCCACCAAACCAAACTAACCAATCAAACTCCACCAAACCAAACTAACCAATCAAACTCCACCAAACCAAACTAACCAATCAAACTCCACCAAACCAAACTAACCAATCAAACTCCACCAAACCAAACTAACCAATCAAACTCCACCAAACCAAACCAAAGTCCACCAAACCAAACAAAGTCCACCAAACCAAACAAAGTCCACCAAACCAAACGAACTCCACCAAACTAAAGAAACGCCACCAAACCAAAGAAACTCCATCAAGCCAAACGAACCCTACCAAACCAAACGAACTCCACCAAACCAAACGAACCCCACCAAACCAAACGAACCTCACCAAAACAAACGAACCCCACCAAACCAAACGAACCCCACCAAACCAAACGAACCTCACCAAAACAAACGAACCCCACCAAAACAAACGAACCCCACCAAACCAAACGAACTCCACCAAACCAAACGAACCCCACCAAACCAAACGAACCTCACCAAAACAAACAAACTCCACCAAACCAAACGAACCCCACCAAACCAAACGAACCTCACCTCACCGAACAAATTCCACCAAACGAGCCTCTTCCCTCAGACTTTCCTCCTGCTGAACCTGAAATAGACTCAACAAACTATTCAACACGGATTCATATATCACCTTATTTAACCCTCCTAGCAGGTCGTCAGTGGCATTACTCTGCTCAACACTGCCCCCCACAGGTCATCATTGGTATCACTCAGCCTTTTTTACACATTCTGATATCGTCACAAATGTCAAATCACTTTTATAAAATACAATGATGATGATTGTGGAGACTAATTAAATGTTTGCAACAGGAAGTGCCGGCTGCTTCAGACCTAAAGGTAGCGGCTAATCTTTCATGTTGATATTTGGCCTCCTCTTCCTCACGACAGGACGAAAACTAAACGTTCTGTTCACCAGTGTGATGAAGGGTTAAAGAGATACACTGAACTGAGGAGGGGTTGTCGTTTCTCAGAGGAGCAGAGCCACCAGGCGGCCATTGAAGATGACGACACACACGCGAACACACACCGGATGCGTTGTTGTTAATGCGTGTGACGGACCAAAACACACACTCGCCACGCCACACACACCGAGTGACAAAAGCTTTAAAGGAAAGAAAGAGGCAGACACTTGTTCTAAAAAGACACTGATTTATATTCCAAAGTGCTGGTGTCAGATCCCGCCATGTTAAAAAGGTTTCTATTACTAATAAATGAACACGCGATAAAAAAGAAGATTCCCTTCAAATCTTGCCGCTGTTGCGTGAATCTTTTATGCAAATGGAATTTCAAATGTGGAGGAGCCATCTTCAGAGACCCTGACTGTTTTTTCCACAGCCCTCCATTAAAATTTATGCCGCCACTGATTTATAAATTTCATTAATAGCGTGCTGCTGAGGGGGAAAAGGGGGGGAAGCCAAAGTGATGGAACGGCTTCGGCGCCGTCTTCCTCGTGTTGCGGTCCCTCCGTCCCATCGCTGGTCCGGCAGCTCCCTTGTCACTCTGCCTCTCTTTCATGCCCCCCCCCCCACCCCGACTCCTCTGTGGCGGCTCATGGTGATTTTATAATTGGGCTCCACTCATTGTTATTCAAAACCCTGTAGAGCCAATTAGTGGCAGACCTCCCGACCTCCAGTTGCTATGTAATGGCGCTAACTAAAGACTGTAAGTGAGGCAGCCCAGAGCAAAGGTCTGGATTTTCTTTAGTTCCTGATTAATAATTCTGTCAACCGAATCACATGCAGACATTAAACAGCATGGCTAGTTTGAAGCTCCCTCTCCTAATTTTTTTTTTTTTAGGCTTTCTGGGGGTTTCTTTTGTGGTTTTTTTACTGCCTCTTATTAATCTTTAAAGATGGCCTGGATACCCCCTGCCTGCTCTCTTGTCAGATAAATGTTGAAATAAAAGGATAATGAGACTTTGGAGCAGTCAGTGAGGACTACGGAGTGACCCCTGTCTCACAAAGTGACACGTTTCCTGCAAAGAAGTCCAGGAAAATGTGTTAATTGTTGCTGGGATTTATTTTGGTTTTTTTTTAATAGATAATCCTGATCACAGATACTGGTGATATAATCCAATGAATCTTTTTTCATATTGTTTTCAGGAGAACTTGGTTAGTTGATGATTAATGAGGTTACATCAAGTCAGTGGGAAGAATATGCTCTATAATCTGGATGTTATTCAAAGGAAGATGCTCTACAATCTGGATGTTTTTAGGAACAAGATGCTCTATAATGTGGATGTCATTAGGAAGAAGATGCTCTATAATCTGGATGTTATTCAGAGGAAGATGCTCTATAATCTGGATGTTATTAGGAAGAAGATGCTCTATAATCTGGATGTTATTCAGAGGAAGATGCTGTGTAATCTGATGTTAGAGGAGGAAGATGCTCTATAATCTGGATGTTTTTAGAAGGAAGATGCTCTAAAATCTAGATGATATTCGGAGGAAGATGCTCTATAATCTGGATGTTATTCAGAGGAAGATGCTCTACAATCTGGATGTTTTTAGAAGGAAGATGCTCTAAAATCTAGATGATATTCGGAGGAAGATGCTCTATAATCTGGATGTTATTAGGAGGAAGATGCTCTATAATCTGGATGTTTTTAGAAGGAAGATGCTCTAAAATCTAGATGATATTCGGAGGAAGATGCTCTATAATCTGGATGTTATGAGGAAAATTCTCTATAATCTGGATGTTATTAGGAGGAAGATGCTCTATAGCTTTATGTTGCTTTCAGGACTCTGGTCAGGATTAATGAGGCTCCTCTTTGGTAAACAGGAGTTTAGATGCATCGTACTTGACAACATCAGGCGCTTTTTAAAAAAAATACTTCTCGTGTTTTTATCATCCAGTCAAGAAATACTGAGGCCTCGGAGCTAAAAGACACTAGATCTTCTAATTCCGTGGAACAATCTTTAACTCCTGTAAGGTTTCACATTTCTCTGCTGTGAAAATGAGCCCAGAAGTTGAATTTCCAGCTCGGAGGCCGATAAGAAAACATGTCGGAGTCGGCTTTCAGTGACTGGATTCCTTGATTCTTATCTCCAGAGACATTTCCTCAAATGAAATCCACCAACATGTTATTGAATTTTTTAGACCTTGTAAAAAGCAAGGGGGCATGAAGAACAAAGGAAATGAGAAAAACAAAAAAAAAGGGAGAGAGAGAGAGAGAGAGAAAGTCAGCTGCACCTGAAGTTGTCCTTTGACATCCAGGGAAAAATGTCTGTTATCAGCCTAAACAAAGACAACCTGCCACAGCCCATCCACGTCTGGCCGGGCCGCGGTCACGCTCCCGACAAACAGAACATGAACTCCCCGCGACCCTGTCAACACCGAGTCTGAGTCAGGAGGAGGGAGGAAGTCTTTGTTCACCTCCGACACCAAGCGCAGACTAATGTCATCAGACAGTCCACAGTCACAACAGATAACTCACACGGGGCACCAGACCGGGCCGGACGACAGCCTGTGACGGCGCACCTGACGGCGCTCAGCGTCCGCAGAAACGTCCAGAAGGACAAGAAGAAGATGAAGAAGAAGAAGAAGAAAGAGCCTCGGGGAACGAAAACCTCTGAATAAATCTGCACGCAGGCTGGAAACGCTGGCTGACTGACTGACTGACTGACTGACTGACTGACTGACTGACTGACTGACTGACTGACTGACTGACTGACTGATGGACACAGACAGAGTGTGAGGTTTTAAACAAAGAGAAGCGACTCCTCAGATTAAGGAATCGTTTACACCAGGGGTGTCTAACATGCGGCCCGGGGGCCAGAAGCGGCCCGCCAGAGGATCTAATCCGGCCGCCATGTAATTTTCTTCTTTTTTTAAGTAAAAATATAGAAAACTGACAAGAGGCTGATCTAAAAACACTAGATTGGCAAAAATGACATTCAAAACCACCCTTGGTCAGAATTGGACCCCCGACATTAATGCAATCTGTGGAGGTCACATGACGCAAAACCTTTCACAATAAAACAATGAGTCCAATTTCTGTGAAGTGATACTTTAGACACGTAAACTCAAAACAATTTCCAGATGATGACAAATTGTTTTAATCCTGAATAAAAATATGATATCCAGTTACAGGTGACTGAGGGGTTTTTTTGTGGGTTTTTTTTTTTGCAAATATAATATCTGATTACCTTTAATATGTATATTTCAGAATAGACTGGCGAATTCTTGCAGTTACAAAAGGATCAAAAGAAGGAAAGACTTTGCCATTTGTCCATATCTGCAGTTTAACATGTTACGTTTGACTTGTTGGGCCTCCAGAGGTCAGATCAGGTTGATGTGGCCCCTCAATTGAAATGAGTTTAACACCCCTGGTTTACACGCTTCAAATGAAAAAAACGTTTTGCGTGTACGCAGCGGCGTCCTGACAATGACGTGCGAATCGACACACGTGCGGAGAGCAAGACACTATAAACTTTAACAATGAGCGTACACGCTCCCTATGCAGTTTTTCAGTTGACATATCAGAAATACGTTTGATTAATATGAGCATATTGAGTTTCTTAGTTGTTAAATGGTTCGTTCTAATACGTGTTCAGATAATGTGAATAAATGGGATTCAATCTACTTAACGTGAACAGATGAAAATGTGTGACATGATTAAATCACATTAACTCAACCAATTATTTTTGTGTTTGTGGAAATGACAGAATGATTTATTTTCAGCGCGCGGACGTTCCAAGATTCATGAGGTGGATCTCGGCATCCTCTTGAAACTGTCTGAATCGACACGGAATCAGTTTAAGTGTTTACATTAGTGCAGTGCTTCTCAAATGGTGGGGCGCGTGGCGTGGTGGGGTGTCAGGGGGGGCGCGAGGCGGGCGCGACTTTCAATATTAGTGTCTTTATTCATGCTTGAACAATAAAAAAAGGGCCTCCAGCCACTAGGTGGCAGCAGTGCTCAAACTAATCAACAGGCTGCCTGTTCAACCAGTAGAGAAGAAGAAGTACTACACATGAACACCTGTGTACAGAGCTGGCGGAGGAGGAGGAGGAGAGGTGGAGAAGTTTCTGACAGGAGTGAAAAGAAAAAAGGATGAGGCATCAGAGGAAAAGAAAACAGGTGAGAGTAACTGGCATAAACCTAGTAAGAGCAGGAGATATGACGATGCTACATAGCCCTTGGGTTTACCGTGAACACGGTCGGAAACGAGGAAACACCCATTTGTGTTTTATGCCTAAAAATAAATGAAGACGGCACCTCGAGACCACACACCCGTTATGTCAGTAAGCCACTGGAGTTTTTTCATCGTAAACTCCATGAGTATCGCCAACAAGCCGCTCATTTTGTCAGCGCGGCATCAGTAAACAAAAAAGCACTGTTAGCCTCTTACAAAGTTGCCCACCACATCGCAAGGTGCAAAAAACCTCACACCATAGCAGATTTATTTTGATAATCAGGCGATTGTATGCAGAATGCTGGTGCCAGCAACTCATACAGTGGTTTATACAGATAAATAAATAAATATTATCAAGTTCTCAATGGTAGTACAATTCGGGGGGGCGTGACAGAAAATAATTGAGAACCACTGCATTAGTGTAAGTAACGGGAGTAAAAACGGTGGTGCGTCAGGCCAAAGAGAAAGACGGATCGGTCAGATAGATAGAAAAAGCACCATGAGAGTTAAATGGATTATGGCTCAGAGACGAACTCATGTTTTGTGGTTATAAATAAATAAATAAATAAATAAAAATGGCGAATGAAAGTTTGAAGCTGCAAACTGAAGCCCCAGCAGTCCGTCAAACACCTCCAGACAGTTGGTAAACACGAAGAGTCTATCGTCCTAGGACCAGGAACTATCAATAAAACCACTAATGAAAACCTCATAAAGTACATATTAAAAGAATTTCCCTCTTGAATTAATGAAGTATTTCTATGCTAAATAATTTACTGAAATAAAAAAAAAACATTCAGTGGGCCCGTATGGAGCATGTTAAGTGTGTACGGACTCAGGTGAACAGAGATCTTCCTCGTCGGCCTCGGATGGCTGCCAAACTCCTACCTGACGTCTCGTATGGGATCCTGACAGACGGCACAACATGTTGTTGACAGGACTGGTGGTGGGGGGGTGGGTGGTGGTGGTGGTGCGGGGGGTGGATTTCGACCACCGTGTTTCGCAGTAAACTGCAGGAGTAATTGGACCCGGAGCCAGACGGAGAGTAAACACTTCTATCGCCACTGGCGTAAAACGTGCCGTGATTGACATCGAAAGGCAGCGGCTGCCATTTGAATAATCTCACTTTAATAAGAATTCACGGGGGCGCTTTGCCTGATTTTCTTCTTTTATTCCCCTTCGGTGGCCGTCGGGTGTGTGTGTTTGTGATAGGAGGAGTGTGTGGGTGCAGATTTGTTGCATGTGCGGGACGGAGACGCTGCTGGGTGTGATGGAGGAGAGTGGGCGCAGGACAGAAAGCGGCAAGACAACATCTATCCGTCTTCCACGCCCGAGTTATCCAGCCCCGACTCGGTGAGGGACACTCTGGACAATCGGCCTGTCCTGTCAGGTTCACGTTCTCGTCCAGGACACCGACCTGCTTAAATACCCAGAAGAAGAGTAGAGTTGGTGTTTGGAGAAAAAGACCCAATCAGACGCGGCGTTAACGTCTGGAAGGACATCAGGAATTCACACAGCCGCTAATTTAAAACCTCCACTATTATTAAAAATTGCTGGGAAATAATCTGGTAATTTTGGGGGTTTTTTTGGCCCCTTTTTTCTAAAAAATTTCAGCAGCTACCACCGTGTGGCAGTAATGAGCCACAATGGCTGTGATCTACCAGCAAAGCAGGAGACGCAGCCAACAGCTCACCTTGTTTGAGTTTTAAAGCCACCAAAAAAAAAAAAAAATGGCCACACTCTTCCTGTTGTTAGCGTCATGTAGCTTATGCAACTCAGCTGGGCGGCACGAGCCGGGGTTTTAGAATTTACCCAATCTGAACCGGTTTCCTGGTGTTTCCTGGTCCCTTAAACAATTTTCCTCCGGAAAACAGAAGTCAAAAAACATTTTATGATATCAACCAAATGTCGCTATTATTGTTTTACATCAAGTACATGTAGAGTGTGATCTTCCAGCCTTTTCACTATTTCCATGTCAGGCACCTTTTGAAGTCACATGTCATCATAGCTTTGTGCCCTCTTGGATTTCCACTTGCCTGTTGGGTAGTTAGTTCTCCCTTTCTGGGTTCGTTAACAATTTTCCGGAGGAATTACGGTCATTTTAACCACGCCGCCACCGCCGCGTGGAAGAAGCGGCAGTGAAAAAAGCAGAAGAGGCCTGTTCCCAGTGTGCAGCCGCCACGGCTTGTGCGAGAGCAGCTAATGACACAGACGAGGAAACAGCCCTGCCATTAGCTTTACTCATAATAAACTTTGGGACCGTTCACACAGCCGTCTGGAACCCCTTCAGCGCAGGTTAGCTCGGGGCCAGTTCGCGGTGCGTAACGCCGAGCCATTAAAGGCCTACTGTTCCCCATTAATCAGCGCTGCCTCGCTCTCCTGTGTAATAAACACGGCCTTATTTAAGGCCGAGGCTCCCGCTCCGCAAACTGGCAGTTAGCGAACCAAACCAATCCAACCACACACAAACTCGAGGGGGATTACTTGATCCGACGGCGTGAACGCGTGCGTGCGTGCGCGAGGACAAACACAAACAAGACGTGCTCCCACGCATGTGTGCAGCTCACTCACATCACATGAGGATGAGAGCTAATGAGAGGCAGATCAACGCCGCAGGCCGAGACGCGGCTGCTCTTAACGAAGCCGCTTCGCTGGGGAAGTACAACGTTCAGATAATTGGCAGGAGCGACGTCAGGCGGCGTCGGGTTGAGTCGCAGGGTGAAGGTACCTGGTTTCAATGTTCTCGCTGTGCAATATCTCCAGAATTGAGTGTGAAAGAGTGTGAAAGCGTGACACACTGGGGGGGGGTGGGCAGCGGCATCCACAAGGTTAAGCCAACAAATACATGAACATATTTAACAGCGCTTCGATATTACAGCACGATCGTTTTAAACAGCAAGCGAATCATATGAAAAGTGGAGAATGTGTTGTCAGTAAAGTTAACTTAAATTCCTTTGTGCAGCAGCACCGCATCAAAGGTCAATGTGGGATAACGAAGAATGCAGAATTGCGAATGATGAAATTCATGTGCTTCAACAAGAGACACAGAATAATTTGGTGAAACGCCTGCTGCAGCTTTCCTTGAAAAATAAAACTCCTGTTAGTACGTAGTCATGGACACATGACACCCATCATGTTCAGTCGTTAAAGAAACATGACGCCACTTAAAGTTGTCATTTTTGTTTGTGTTTAGAATGCGTTTCATGTCGTCATGGAAACATAACTCTCCTGAGGTTGTCATAGAAACATGATGATCCTCATGTCACTTTTGACAATGGTGTAAAAATGTCATGTTGTCATACATGACGCTCCTCATGTTGTCAGGGAAACATGACGCTCTTCATGTCGTCACGGAAACGTGACGCTCCTCATGTCATCAAGGAAACATGATACTCTTTGTGTCGTCATGGAAACGTGATACTCCTAATGTTGTCATGGAAACATGATACTCTTCGCGTCGTCACGGAAATGTGACGCTCCTCATGTCGTCATGGAAAGGTGACGCTCCTCATGTCGTCATGGAAACGTGACGCTCCTCATGTCGTCATGCAAAGGTGATGCTCCTCATGTCGTCATGGAAACATGACGCTCCTCCTGTCATCATGAAAACCTGTCCCTGCAACAGTTGATGTGGCCTTTGGATCTGAGCTTAAAAAGCAGTTTTGAACAGGAAGCAGACTAACTGTAATGTATTCTACAGTCCAGGTTGGTTAGCACTGTCTACACCAACAGGGATGAAAACACTCTCTTAACGGGACTTTCCGGCCAAATAAAGGCAAATTAAATGAATATTGAACCATTTAACAGTCCTTCCATGATTTGACGTGCATTAAGATGCCTATTATTCATTTCTGTGGGCATTTCTGCCATTTGCTGTTTGGTTCAGAGTCTCGGCTTAATCCTGTGGGGACAAATATACCCATTCTGTAATGTTTACACACTGTTAAGTCCAGTGATGTGTGTGTGTGTTTCAGAGTCAGACACGCATATAAATGAACCCAAGAGATTCGCCAGCTTCCATTCTGATTACTGACTGCATTTTACATCTCAAAGCTAAGGTTCATATGTGGCAAAAAAAAAAAGAATATCACGTTTGTATCAGGATATAATATCAAGTCAAATGTCCATTAACTTCCTGACAGTGGGGTTTGGGCCTTGATGCTAGACACACTTGCAGTTGAGGAGAAACAAAGTGAAAGAAGTCAAAGTGAAGAACAAGAAAGCAGAAGTGGCTGGATGTGGAGAGAAAAGTAGGTGTGAAACGCAACATGAAGTAGTCATTATTCTGGGCGATGGCTGAAGCGTCATGTGGTTCGTGGTGGACACACACACACACACACACACACACACACACACACACACACACACACACACACACACACACACACACACACACACACACACACACACACACACACACACACACACACACACACACACACACACACACACACACACACACACACACACACACACACACACACACACACACACACACGCAGGCGTCCGCTCAGCTGAGTGGAAACCCGGTTGTGAAATACAAATATGCTGAGCCAGACCGACATGTTCCGCATAAGCGGGGAGCGGTTCCACGTTCGCACCGTGAAAAGCAAAAGCTGAAGATTAAAGTTGACGAACGCAGGCAGAAATTCTTCCTCTTTTTGTTGTTTTTTTTTTTTTGTGAAACCTCATAAACAAACTGAACACGCGGTCGTCAGGAGCCTTTATCCGTTTGTCCATCGTCCATTTAAAAAAAAAAAAAGTGTGTGTGTGTTGCTCTGGAGTCGAACGTCGAGTTTTTATAGTTTTCAGTGAGCGCGAGCCAAAACGCTTCGACACAACGTTGACTGGATAAACATGACGAGTCATTGTCCCGGGGTTTTTCCTCCAAACCCCTGAAACCACTAAACAGATGGCAATTCACAAAACTGTTCTCCACACAAGAGAGAGAGAGAGAGAGAGACCAGCCAAATTAAAACCTCCAAGCGACCTAATTGCTTTCACATTGCCGGGCGTGAAGCCGGTGTCGGTCGGTAAATCTCCGCTCTTGTTCCCGTTTCCGAACGCCTGGCACCTGCCCTCAAAGGAGTCCCCCCCCCCCCCCCCCCCCCCCCCGCAAAACCCAAACCCCACCTTCATGTCTGGGGTAAAAAAAAAAAAAAAAGGGTTCAGAAGTCTTCTGCGGCCCGCCATAAATCCTCAACGACAAACTCTATAAACTTCTCTGGGCTTTGAATATTTATGCTCGGCTGTGGTTCCCCGGAGTGCCACTTCCTGTCTGGGCCTCAGCACACAACAGAGGACGTCTCCGAGCCGGTGGCAGCCCGGCAGAGGAGAGCGTGCGAGAACAGACGCGGTGGTCCGCTCAGCCTACGGTCGTAAACAAAGCAACCCCCCCCCCCCCAATCCCACTCTGCGGTAAACCAGGAGGAACGTATCAGTTTATACAAATCCAAAGCACGGAGCGGCGGTTCCAGCTGCAGGGGGGAAAAGAGACTCTCGGCCTCCTGGTCGCGTCCAAACTTCTGCGTTTCAGGACTTTTTGAACGCCACAAAACGACCAGACTTCACGTCCTGAAGGACCCACTGTGTTCTGCCAATTCCAGTTTTAGAAAAGGTTTTTTGAGTTTGTGTCCGTTTACACGCTCCTCATGTTGTCATGGAAACATGATAGTCTTCATGTCGTCATGGAAACGTGACACTCCTCATGTCGCCATGGAAACATGATACTCTTCGTGTCGTCATGGAAACGTGACGCTCCTCATGTTGTCATGGAAACATGATACTCTTCATGTCGTCATGGAAATGTGACGCTCCTCATGTTGTCATGGAAACATGATACTCTTCGTGTCGTCATGGAAACGTGACGCTGCTCATGTCGTCATGGAAACGTGACCCTCCTCAGGTCGTCATGGAAACGTGACCCTCCTCAGGTCGTCATGGAAACGTGACGTTCCTCATGTCGCCATGGAAACATGACCCTCCTCATGTCGTCATGGAAACATGACGCTCATGTCGTCAAGGAAACATGACGCTCCTCCTGTTGTCATGGAAACCTGCCCCTGCAACAGTTGATGTGACCTTTGGATCTGAGCTTAAAAAGCAGTTTTGAACAGGAAGCAGACTAACTAATGTATTCTACAGTCCAGGTTGGTTAGACGGTTGGTTACACGTAAGCTACAGAAACACTGAAAACAATGTATGGGCCACGAGTTGGTGACGTAGACCAGGGGTGTCAAACATGCGGCCCCGGGGTCCAGAACCGGCCCGTCAGAGGATCTAATCTGGCCCACCATGTGATTTTTATTTTTTTTAACTGACAGAGGCTGATCTGAAAACACTGGATTGGCAAAAATGACATTCGAAACCGCAACTTGGTCAGAATTAATGAATACGTCTGTGGAGGTCACACAACGCAACACCTTTCACATTAAAGGTGTCCAATTTATGTAACGTGATACTTTAGACACGTAAACTCAAAAAATTTTCCAGATGATGACAAATTGTTATAATCCTGAATAAAAATACGATATCCAGATACAGATATTGTGTTTCCTTTTTGCAAATATAATAATATCTGATTGACTTTAATGTGTAAATTTCAGAATAGACTAGAATAGAATAGAATATTATTGCAGTTACAAAAGAATCAGAAGAAGGAAAGACTTTGCACTTGTCCATATCTGCAGTTTAATATGTTATGTTTGACTTGTTGAGGTCAGATTAGGTTGATGTGGCCCCTCAACTGAAATCAGTTTGACACCCCTGACGTAGACATTAACAATGGAAACCACTTTAGCATGTAGCATCGCTGGCATGTGGCCTGCTGAGGCAGTTAGACGAACGAGCGACGTCGGGCCGAGTCTGCTGGTCCCTGGTGATCAAGTTGCTGCTGTTGCGCAAACTAGCTTGACGTTTTGTAAGAGCAAAAAAAAATAATTTTTTAATCTACAAAGCGTGAGCATCGTTCATGCTCTCCTGCACACGATGCGTCACTGCGACAGTCGTCGGGTTGCATTCGGGAGAATCCTTCACAAGTACAAGTACCACGATGCCGGTATCACAGTCATCATCGCTATTACTGATTATACATTTTGTGTGTCAGTACCGCCGTGTGTTACATCACATTCCACCGTGTGTGTCCCTTCTCAGGTTTATCCCGAAGCCTCGGGTCTCTCTTTGGATTATTTCCATCGCGAAACGGTGACGCCAGCAGAACCCACACCGAGGTTTTTTTGGGTCACGTGTTTTTTGCAGAGGCGTTAACACCCTCCAACCAACAGCACAATAGTTTTAATTTTTTTACAAGTCTCCCGGCGCCATGAATCGCGGCAGCACGTTTACATTTTATAATAACTTTCACTCTCACTAATAACAGTTATTTCCCCCAGTTTTATTCGCCTTTGATTCATGAGCGTTTTATCTTTAAGGAGAAACTCGATTCGTGGAGGTCTGCCGGCGCTCGGCACAACAGAGGAAGGGGCCTCGCCGCTAATTTCCCCCTGGAGTTGGTGGAAGCGTGAGTTCAATCCGTCCGAACTGGAAATGAGTGTTCGTTAGATTTGGAGAGGCGGGTGGAGGGGCAGGTGGAGGGGCGGGTGGAGGGGTGGGTGGAGCGGCGTTAACGTGCCGACATGACTACAATAACAATCGAACGACGGCGTTTCAAGTGAAAATATGACGTGTTCGTTTCGGGGGAAAAAAACTTTTCGTAGGTGACAAAGCAAGTTTTTTGAAAATGAATGCAGCGTCCTGCCAGGCCACAAGGTGGAGCTGTTGGTTGTTTGTTGTAATGAAACCACACACACACACACACCGACACAGACACAGACACACACACACACACACACACACAGACACAGACACAGACACACGGACACACGGACACACAGACACACAGACACACAGACACACAGACACACAGACACACAGACACACAGACACACAGACACACAGACACACAGGCACACAGGCACACAGGCACACAGGCACACAGGCACACAGGCACACAGGCACACAGACACACAGACACACAGACACACAGACACACAGAACAACACGGCAGAAACATTCATATTGAGAGAACACAGATATGTATGGACAGACGAGTAAGTTGGATTGTTGCTACGGTGACTGTCAAAATAAAACTCCCCGAGTTCCAGGAGAATCGGGACCGAGGGTCATGACGCTCCGGAGGAAATTTGTCGTTACTGCCCGCCTACTGAGCATGTGCAGAAGAACCATTCTTCCACCGTCGACTCGGGGGCCGAACACAACCGTTCCCAGAAATTGTTGTTGTTGGTCTTTTTCGGTTTCGGGCAGCGTTGTCATGTAAACAGACACCGATAACGCGGCCAAAGCTTTGCGTCGTCACTCGAACTCTCCGGCCGTGAACAAACCATCCCTACGTTGTTTTCTGCTCCTTCCACCGTGCGCTGAGTGACTGCGCTAAACACCAATCATAAACCCCCCCCCCCCCCACCACGCCGCCAATCCCCCCAAGCGAAAGTCCTGCGGTGAGCTGCGAAGTTCAGCATCGGGTCGCGTGTCAGCGGGCAATTACGGAGACCTGCTCGACTGAGCGTGTGGCTCCCGCTGATGAATCCGTCCACAACCCGCAGACACTTTGCCATTTCTGAACCGCCGGCCCTGCTGTGACATCAGCCTCGCCACGCGGACTTCAAAGTTCACCGGGTGTGAAAGGTTTGATTGTCCATTACAAGCTGCTGTCGCACTTCTGAATGACGGCGCAGGAGGAAATCATTTCAGGGAGGGGAGGGGGGGGATGGAGGGGATGGGTTAGTGTTATGGCAGGCTTGGAAAAACACAGCGGTGAAACATATACTGTACGTCTGACTTTCGGCGCAGGTGGAAGCGATTATTACACCAATGCAGAATGTGTCGGGTCGACGTCGGACGTCCAGACTCCCCCGGCGTCACGCTCGGCGGCGGCGGCAGAAACTCGGCAGGCTCGACAGTTTCCCACCAAAAAAAAAAAAAAAAAAGAGGCGAATTGGGTTTCGCTCTCAGCGGCGACACGGGAAACTCCCGGCCTCCAATCAAAGTCCGACATGGGAACATTGTGGAAAACTGTAGAAACAAGATGTGGATTTTATATCTGGGGCCACCAGTGGGCGCTGTTTAGCTGGTTTTTTGTAATGAAATCCCACAAACACACGTGAACAACACGCTCTACGCATTAACAACGGGAGGAGATGGACTGTCGTCACGGCGACTGTCAAAATAAAACTACCAAGTCATGATGCTCTGTCCATCTACTGAGCGTGTGCAGAACGCGGCCGTGGTGCACGAGCAGCGTTTCGACTGTCGACATGCAGACGGAGCGCCCCCCCCCCCACTCACTCCCGTTTCCATGGAGACGGAGCGTTTTCAAAAACTTCCATTTTCAGCGGCTCTGAGCACCGTCGTCGTGTAAACGAACACCCGAAGCACAACCAGGTTTGCGTTTTCACTTGAAATTGTTGGCTTTAATCAAAATGCGTACACTAAATTTATTTTTTTTAATAAATAAACATGTAAATAAAGTCAGAAATGCCATAATTTGGAGTCGATTCAATTTATACATTGATTTCTGGGTTGATTTATTACTTATTATTCTCTCATTTTCCTGCTTGGATCAAAAAGCACTAATGTAAACATCAGGTTTAATAAGTGCCACTTGCTCCTTTTGTCTTTTTATGTTTACTCTCCAACAACACACACACAGACGCACACACACACACACACACACACATCAATAAACAGACAGCAAATGAAGGCGCTCATTTGAAATACAGCTCCGTCACAATCAACTATTTTCAGAACAAAGTACGGCGGAGATCAAACATCGCAGGAGTTTATTAGCATCCAGAGTATCTCTGCTAACAACCGCCGGATAAATAATTTATGGCTTTTACCCGACTGCTGCCTGGAAATGAACGGCAGAGAGAAAACCAAGTGGGCTGTGGGGCAAGGAGGCTGTTTACCAGCTGCAGGAGGCAGAGGGGGAAAAAAAAAAACCCTGCTGCACAAGGAAGCAGATTATCAACATGCGTCCAACATTCAACTTGCAGATTAATAATAAACTTAAAGCACAAAAAGCTGAGATAAAATTTTTTTTATCCAGTGTGCATTTATGTTCGGCAACATCAACTCGTGGCCTCGTTTTCACACTTTGTACCGTCTCCGCCTGAACACGCGACAATTTGAAAACGTTGCCGTGTGAACGCGAAAAGTTTCTGAAATGAGAATGTAAAAATCTGCTGCGACTGTTTGTTTCCACACACACTTTATCCACTCACACACCTACTTTTCCTTCTGATTTTTTGGTTTAGGGCGAAAATCCAGCAGTGAAGAGGTGAAAAATCTTTCAGTCACGACTTAACAGATACGGTCCGTGAGAATTTTCAACAAACTTCATTGCGCTTTACTTTCACATCCTCTGTGTACATAAAACTAATGTGGGGGGGGAAAAAAGCCCTAGAAATACTTGTTTTTTAAATATTAAGTCGTCAAGTTTTTTCATCAGATTCCATGTTTGCTTGTATTTTTTCAAAATTTTGTAGCGCTAAATATAGTAAAAACGTTAAAATATTTTACGATAAGAAAATTTGAATTTCAAATCCTTTAACCTTTATAGTGATTAATACTTCTGTAAGACATGGAAAGATCCTTAACGGGACTCAAACTGTGGATTTTCTCACTGCAAAAGCGAGACTTAACTCGTAAATTTATATTTTCTTACCTTAACTTTTATTCTTTTCGTGTGATTTGCTGGAAACTTGTGAAAATGTCCTTTAACATTAGTTTTTTTTTAAAGACACTTTAACGTTGCTTATAAAGACGCCGAGTTCAGGCTCAAACAATTAACTGACCACTGGTCTGATCTCTGTTAATGTCGACATAATGACTCCAGCTGCCTTTTAAACGCGGAGAGTGAAACACGCAGATGCTTCCATTAGTGGAGAGTTCGCAGAGCGGCAGCAAACACAGGTTCCTGAAAATAAACAGTCTTGAAGCAATTAGCAGCTTTCTGGCTCTCGGCAGACTTTAAACACAGAGGTACGACTTCAGCGTGTAAGAGTGGAACACAAATGAGGGATTAAAGAGGCCGAGAGAGAGAGGGAGAGAGAGAGAGAGAGAGATAATCTAATTAAGATCTCAATCACTCAATTAGATTGAAGCAGGAGAAACAAATGGCAAGTAAATTCTTTCATCATAACAACCAGTTTAATTGCTCCAAGACCGAGCACTGACATCTGGCATGCCCCCCCCCCCCAGACTGCTCACACACACACACACACACACACACACACACACACACACACACACACACACACACACACACACACACACACACACACACACACACACACACACACACACACACACACACACACACACACACACACACACACACACACGAGGTGGAAAGCCGGAGTTTAGCGATGCTCTCACTGAGCCCCGACTGTGTTTATGAGCGGCGAGCTGCCCCCAGCTGCCCCCGCCTGCCCCCCGGCTGCCCCCCGGCTGCCCCCGCCTGCCCCCCCGGCTGCCCCCACCTGCCCCGGCGCGGTGGGGCAGTGGAGCGCCGGAGCAGCGGGCTGCTTTATGCATCTGCACTTCACCCACACGGTCACCGGAGAGCCGTGGAGTTAATGGGATCGGGGGGGGCCGCTGCTTCCTCCCGAGCGAGATCAGCGGAGGAGAAGTGGTGGAGTCCACCACCCCAAACCTCACGGTTTGACCCCCCCACCCCCACCCCCTCTCACCCCAACAGCCTGGGGGGAGATCCTGAGGAATCATGAGGGGAGGAGGAAGGAGGAGGAAGTGCTCTGCCAAGGACAAAGAGGAGCTGCGTGTTGCTGCGTGTCTGTAACCACTTCCTCATGCTGCAAGCAGAGAGGTCAAAGGTCACGCAGGCCCTCAGACAGGCTGCAATAACAAGAGCTGGAAACCACAACTCACTCACATCACCTCCTCCCCCCCCATCCCTCTACCCCAAAGAGAGAGTACGTAAGAAAGTACTGATAAAATAGTATTTAATGTAAAATTGATCAAACACCCTGGTAACCAATCACTGCTCTCTATTCAGATACCAAGCAGCTCGTCAGCCACAACGCCGCCTCCCACCGCCAGGCGGAGCTCCCGAGTCGTCACGTGGCAGTTGTACTTTTAAAACAGCCTGATAAGATAAGAGAGATTTCCTCTCATGAAAGCAGCATGGAGTGTCTGAACTTTTTTAATACTGACTTATAACGAGTCTGGGGGAGCGACGCTCCGCCACACACACTCAAGTATTCAAGTATTTGACGGCAAGGACGTCAAAAAAAACAAAAAACATTTCCACGATGTTACAAGTGGGAAGGAGGCCTTATTAAAGTTTCAAGGCTTCATAAACTACAATTTTCATTTAGTTTTCTAATTCCTATTGTGTAAAAAACAACTCAGAGGACTAATACAAACGACTCACACACAAAGAAATACCTGAAAACGAACCTTTAAATACAATAAATTAGTAGTAAAATAGAAGAATATGCCAGCTGAAGAAGTCAAAACAGAGAGTTGCACTGAGGGTTTGTGTGTTTCTGGTGTGGTTGTGCTGCCCTCTGCTGGATGACCGTGAGACTGCACTTTCATTTAACGGCCCAGAAACTCTTTCAAACAGACACTTATTTTCAGATTTACAGTAAAACGACACATAAAACTAAATTAGTTACGGGAAATAATTTATCCTAATTAAATATTTGGAGATAGCTTAATTTTTTTTATTTTTAATGGGACAATTTTATTTTTAAAAAGGCTCAGATTCATCAATGTCAACAAGGAGAGCGATAAAGTTCTGAATTTGAATGAACGTATTCTAACAAAACAGGACTGTACATGGCTGTAAGATTATATATACAAACAATAGTAAATAATTAACTAAAAGTGGTCTGTTAATATATTAAAAGCTCATTTTTTACCTTGAATTGTTTTTTTTAGCAAATAAAATCTGTGTATAAATAAATTAAAAAAAATATATAAAATTAAAAATGATTTTCGTTTCAAGTAAATGCAGTAAAATGTGATCACAATTTCGCCACATGCTAATACGTCAGGCAGAGTATAATAGTTTATCTATTTGTAAGAGTAGAATTTAGATTGAACTTGTCAGTATTTCTACTTCAATTATGTTATTTTACAAAAAATAGACTTCGAAAATAAACATGTAAACATTTTTTTTTTAACATGTTTGAAAGAGTTTCAATTGTAAACTATTCAGCTTCTGTTTTACATTCAACTTTGCCAATAAAAGCCATGTTTCTACCTGAAATGTTCTTTTCTGCAGTAATCAGTGGAGTTTCATGCAACTGTTGTTGTTATTTACGTTGTTTTGGTGACTTCACCAACAGAGACGATTTATTTCACCAGTTTTCCTTCATAACGCCGTCTGACACATTTGAGTATCCTCCTGCTCTTTGGATTTATGGCCGGGAATTTGACGGAAACGCGAGTTTAAAACATTGTTTTTGCTGTGTTTTACGACCTCTGTGACACATTTATCAGTCACGATTTAACGAACTGCCACTTTTTTCACAGGTAACAACTTTTTAGAGCCGCGAGATAAATCCCGCCGGTCGTCATGCTGCTCGCTGTGTGAAAAATCCTCTCGTCAAACACTTGAGGAAACAATACGAGTCTTTCTGAAGACCGGGTCGGGAGCCGGTTCTCGGGTCGGGTCCCGGTCCTGCTGAAAGACGAGTCCGAGGTCCAGAACCTCCCGGAGCAGGGGGTCTCTGGAACTTCATCCTGCCCTCTATTCTGACTAGTCTGCCCACAGCATGATGCTGCCTCCACCATGCTTTATTTCTTACGTCAAAACCATTCTCGGTGACATACACTTTAACAAAATCGGTTCAGCTGCACAACAACAACAAACTCCAGTGGATACATATTTATTTATCAGCACGTCCAGGTTATTTGGTTTAAAGTCAAACGGCTGTGCTGGATGGCTTTGGCCTCGCAGCTCCAGCTTCATCATTCATAAATATTTCCTCTTGGTCGCTTCTGAACCGAGGCCCCCGGAAGTGAAGCCTGTGATCACGCGCACCGAAACTCAAGACTCGGGCGTAAAGAACCCTCGTTCAGCGTCGTTCCGCCAGAGAGAGGCCGCCGGCAAGGCGGCGAGAGAACTTCCCCGCTTGATTACAAGCCGCCGCGCCGGAAACCTTCGATCACATCAAGCTCTCCAGAATCCTGTTGTGAAACGAGGACTCTTCATCACAGGCCTACGCTGTACTTAAACTCTCAACGTGCTGCCAATGACAGGGGAGAGAGGACAGTAATTAAGTCAGGGCAGCTCACAGCGGGGGGGTTGGGGTGGGGGGTGGGGCGGGGGCACCACCACTCCGTTTGATCAGCATCACGAGGAGAGATTACAAGAAGCGTCACATCAGGAAGGTCTTACCAACACTTTATTTTGTAGGTATAAACTATTCATTAGACCATGATGGAACTAATGAAGGTCTCTGACAATATCTGCTGAACTAAAATACGTTTCAGATACTGAACTTGACAACATCTGTTCGGGGAGAAATGGGAATTTTCCCCAATCGGTAACTTCCCAAGCAGCGTGGACGTACAATGGAATTAATAAAACATCGGTACCGTGTGATGATGTAACGTGGCAAGAGAAGGGACGAACCCCAAGACCGTTTCTGATATTGGTGGCAGAACAGAGAACAGAGGATCACATGTTCTCTCTCCTCCCCTCAGGAACGAGGTACCTGAAGTAGCATCTTTCTTTTAAACCGAGCACTGTGGACATTTTATCTTGGGACATGTGCAATGACTTCTTATTTATTCTCAGATTTGTACTTATTTTCATGCACTGCTCTACTGCATCAGTAATTATAACTTATTACATTTTATCTCAGGTATGTTTTGTTTTTTTTTAATTGCTGACCCTGCAGTAAATCTCTGTGGTAATTTGCATGAATGATTTTAAGGAAATAGTACAAATGTGAAACACCAGTAAAATGCACTAATGTTTATGGTGGATTTGTCACTATGACTCATATAAACACTGTTGTTCAACCATGAGGGTTTGAAGCAGAATGACCCACAAGCAGAAGCTCCTGACGATAGCGAATTAGAAGTATTATGTATACGTTACTTAGTTTGGTCATATGTGTTGGCACAGTTACTTCTACTACAACTATTACTATGCCGTGTTAGCTAACACTAGCTCCTGCTAACTGTAAAGGTAACTGCTGTGGTTTCTCATATTCTACTGAATTTATTCAGCATATCAGTAATGCAGAGCTACACTACCAGAGGGAGTAGTTGTTTCCCTCACGTGACGTCACGAAGGGAAAACGTCTGATTTGCCTGTATGAGCACAGGTTTGCGAAAAAAAAAAGAAAAAAAAAGTGGAGCAGGTAAGTGAAGAAGATAGGAGATACTTTCCTCACTTCTGGGACCTCAAACACAGGCTATGACGACACCTACTACTGTTTATCAATCATTGCAAAGACAAACAAAACAGCCCCTTACCTTCAGTTAGAACAGAAGGACGATTCCTCGACTCCCCGTCCACATCCACGGCCAGCACGAAATTACAATGTCCGACTGCCACTGAACGCACCACGAGGAAACTCACAGAGCGGCGAGACGCTGAATTGTTTTGAACGCGTCATTAAATATGTTATATATTTGTCTTCTGTGTGTTGCTCCCCCTTATAATATGCCGGAATCCTTTCCTGCCGCCCCGCAAATATTTTTCTGGCTTCACTCCCGCGTGTTATTAAGTGTGGAAAACAGCAACAGGCACCGTCAGACATGTTGGATGAGCGCGGGCTTTTCGATGCGCGCGCACTCACTCCGCCCGCCAAAACTCCGCGATATAAAACGTTATTATGCGACATAATACGCAAGGTATTATGGCGCTTTACAGTTTCCAGCACGTTTCGGGGCAAAAAAAAAAGCGATTCTTCTTTTTACTGTGGAAGGTAAATTTAAATCAAAATCACCTGGGGAATAAAAATACCTGTCATGGTGACGTCAGAGGTTTTACACGTGCGCTGCTCCCATTGGCTGAATCAGACCACACTGGTTTTTAGTAAAAAAAAAAATGTTTTAAAAAGAAAACGTTTTCATTAAAAAAAACAAAAACAAACATTTATTCAGATAAATTAAACACAATTTCTATTAATCACAATTAATCATTCATTTTCCATCTATACGAATCGTGTTTCATTTTGCATGAGCAAACAGCCTGAAGAAAGAACTTAACATATTTTAACACTTCTTTTTCAAACATTCATCCCACATTATTGTGTTGCTGTTACTCCTTTCATTTCAGCAGCTACTAACAAAACTAACTTGTGGTATTTTAAGCTGGAAATGCTTCAGTGAAAACAAAAACGTGGACGATCCCAAAAGTTAACTGCCCATTTGCCAAAAGCCTGAAATGCTTTGCCGAGCACGCTTCAAGTAATTTTTGCAATTGTATCATCATTAATCACATTCACACTTGGCACCTGCCATGCAAGGTGTCGAACCCATCCACTGGAAGCATCTTGGGGTTTATAGTCTTGCTCAAGGGCACTTCAACATGGACGGATGGATCCTCAGTCCGAGAAACCTTTGGAACTTCTTGTTGTTTGACGAGACAAAAACAGGCCGAGACGGGAAGAGTTTTCTATGTTAGCAACTTTAATTGAATTGTTCTGGTCAACAAACAGAAGAAAAGCAGAATGTTACAAAAAAATCAGTTTGATTGAGACCGACGGTGTTCGGGTTGTACAGTCTGCTGACCCCAAATCTGAGCTGCGAGAACCGGAGATATATAAAAAAAAAAAAAAAAAAATGGAGTGAGAAATGTGGGAGTGACGACGACGGGAGTGCCGACCGTTCAAGGAAATATGGTCCTACGGTGAATTAAACCTCCAGCTACTTCCAGACCTGCTGAATGTCACGACTGTCGCACTGGAGTCACCCAAGAAGAACGACGCTATGAAACAAAAAAGAAAGAAAGAGAGACCAAGAGACTCGCTCCACAATCACTACACCACTACACTACACCCACGGGGGGGGGGGGGGGGGGGGCAGCATCTGCTGGGGGGAAATACTACTACCCTACACTAGCTGGGGGCACAAGGAGGGGGGGTTCCAAGGATTTTAAATCAGGTTTCAAGGAGTTTACCAGGTGGTTTTTTTCTAGTGGACATTGGAGGGTCGAAGGGCTTCACGGTTTATTTGTTTTTGTTTTTTTGGAAGGGGGGGGTTGTTCAAAGGCTGTTTCGGGGGGGGGGGGGGTTTCAGCCTCTGCTTGAAGAAACACAGCATTAAAAGAGATTTTATTTAATGCATTGCTTTTTTTAAAGAACCCAATGAAAGCAGATTTGATTCAAACTGCAAACCTGAGAGGGCGACGCAGTTCCCCTATTAATCCACCATGTGTGTAATGATACACTTAGAGGCTACAGGCCCCCCCTTCAGGACCCCTCCGCACTGAAACCCCCCCACCCCTGGAGATGCTCTGCCTCCTGTGACAGGATTTACACACACACACACTCCCCCCCCCACCACACACACACACACACACACACACACACACACACACTCATTATTACACTTCTACCAACTTGGCCTGCCAAGTCTGACCACTAGGGGGACACTCAACGAAAAAGACGAGGAGTCACCGCAAACTGTGGACACAGCAAGAGAGACGCAGCTCAGAAACCCCCGGGACCCGAATGGAAGCAGGACTGAAGGACACACACACAGACCTGAACCGGATCCTGGATCCCAGACCCAGATCGTCCTCTGAACCCCCCCCTCTGAACCTGATTTAAACTCATTTCTGTCGCTACATTTCCATTTAATTGCATTTGAATTAATTTAGAGAAACTATAACGGATGGGGAAAAAAATTGTGTGTGTGTGTGTGTGGTTCAGAGGAGTGTGTTCAGGAGTGTGTCTCCTTCAGCAGATCCACACGAAGGAGTTCTCGCTGCATTAAATCCAGATTCACATCAGAGTTTGGAAAGTATTAGTCAGAAATGTGTTAAGTTCTATTATTAGTTACTCACTGCTTCTTCTTCTTATCTTTTTAACGCTCAGTTAGATTTTTTTGGGAAATTCGGTGTCGGTGGAGTTCCAGGTTTGTCTTTAAATCCAGTGTGAACCGCTCGTACCTCTGACACTTTATTCATTCTATGTCTTCTGTTGATTAAATTCATATGAACTTATGAACAGTTTCTCTTCCCGATTACTTTTAATCGATTCAGGTCTTCCTGTCCTCTGCAGAGACGAGCTATGTGGACAAAATGGACAGAACGACGGTCTGAGGGCAGCTTGTTGGGGGGGGGGGGGGGGGGGGGGCATTGACCCACAGGGACCCAGCCAGGGGTCACAGGGTGGTGGTGGTGGTGGGGGGGTTCCAGGGGGGGGTCAGGTGGAGTCCGCAGGAAGCTTCAGCAGACAAACTCCTGCCTCATGCGGATGATCTGCAGCAAAGCGGCCTGGACGTCCTCGTCCATGTGACCCTGTGAGACGAACGCAACAAGTCCAGTTAGCGAACAACATCCTCCACTCCGAGTCTGGCTTCAAAGAACGAGCTAAAAAAAAAAAAAAAAGGTGGAGGATGGAGGGAGGAAGTCACCTGTGCTGCGCTGAGCAGGTGAGTCCGGTAAATAGAAACCACCTCTCTGTGCTGCCTCTCAGCATCCTTCAGCAGGTCAATGAGGAGGGGAAAGAAAAACACGTTTTAATAATTCAACGTCAAATCAAAATCCACCATGTATTGTGTATCGTGTGTGTGTGTGTGTGTGTGTGTCTCACAGCCAGCTGCTGCTGCAGGCCCTTGATCTGAGCTTGGAGTGTGTCGATGTGCTGCGTCTGCCTCTTGTGCGGCGTGTTGCTGGTGTAGGCCAGCTGGGAGAGGCCGTTCAGGGCCTGCTTCAGCCGCTCCACGTCCACCAGCAGCTCCGTGATCTGAGGGGGAGGAGATGAAGGAGATGAAGGAGATGAAGGAGATGGAGATGAAGGAGATGGAGATGAAGGAACCACTTCACGTAAAGTGCTGCTAGAGCCTCTCTGATGGAGGGTTTACCCCAAACATTACAGTGAAGACCACACAACGCTTGGCCACGCCCACTCCTGCACGAGCAGGACTGATGTACACGACTGTTAGAGATTCTAGGAAGAGATGTAGACTACTACTACCACTACGCCTACTACCACTACTGCCCCTACTCCTACTACTACCACCACTCCTACTCCTACTCCTACTACTACTACCACTACTACTACCACCACTCCTACTCCTACTACTACTACTACCACTCCTACTACCACCACTCCTACTACTCCTACTACTACCACCACTCCTACTCCTACTACCACCACTACTACTCCTACTACTCCCCCTACTCCTACTACTACTACTCCTACTACTACTACTACCACTCCTACTACCACCACTCCTACTACTCCTACTACTACCACCACTCCTACTCCTACTACCACCACTCCTACTCCTACTACTACTACTACCACTCCTACTACCACCACTCCTACTACTCCTACTACTACCACCACTCCTACTCCTACTACCACCACTACTACTCCTACTACTCCCCCTACTCCTACTACTACTACTCCTACTACTACTACTACTACCACCACTCCTACTCCTACTACTACTACTACTACTCCTACTACTACCACCACTCCTACTCCTACTACTCCAACTACTACCACTCCCCCTACTCCTACTACTACCACCACTACCCCTACCACTACTACTACCACTACTCCTACTACTACTACTACTACCATTACTACTACTACTACCCCTACTACTACTACTACTACTACTACTACCATTACTACTACTACTACTACTACCACTGCTACTACTACTACTACCACTACGAACACTACCCCTACTACTCCTCCTACCACCACTCCTACTAATACCTTTACTCCCACTACCACTACTCCTCCTCCTCCTCAGAGTGTTCCTGCTCCGGTGTTCTCACCTTCTTGTCTTTGGCCTGGGTCTGCTGTGCGGAGGTCTGGATGCTCCTCTGCAGGTCACCGATGGTGCTGAGGGACTGGTCGTAGCGCTCCTTCAGCTCCAGCACCTCCCTCTCGATGGCCCTCCCCTTCTCCTGCACCTCCTCCGTCTCCGTCCGGGCCCTGCTCTCGCCGCCCCGGGCCTGCGCCGCCTCCCGGCGCGCCTCCTCGCACTCCCGCGCCAGGCCGAGCAGCTCACTGCCGAGGCTGGCCGTCTCCTCCTCCAGCCGCCGCTTCTCCTTCTCCACCCGGCTCGCCTGCTCCTCCTGGCGGCGCGCCTCCTCCAGGGCCTGTGTGGCCCGGAGGAGCTCCGACTGCAGGGCCGAGACGTCCTCCGCCCTCTGGGCGCCGTTCTCCTCCTCCTCCCGGAGAGCCCGGCGCAGTTCCCGCGCCTCGGCCTCCAGGGCCTCCGCCGCCTTGTGCTGATCCCCGCGGCGCTCCTGCAGCTCCTTCTGCAAGGAGGAGGCCCGCTGCGCCTCCTCCTGCTGCGCCTCCCGGGCCTTCTTGCAGTCGGCCTGGGCCTGCCGCACCACGTCCTGCAGGCTCTGCAGCTCCAGGTCGTAGGTGGCGATGCGAGCGAGCTCCGACTTGAGGCGCTCCTGCAGGCTCTGGATCTGGGAGCCGCAGGAGGAGCGCTCCTCCCGCAGCTCGGCGCCGCGGAGCTCCTCCTCCCGCAGCTGCTCCTCGGCGACGACCAACATCCGACCCGCCTCCTCGCGCTCAGCCTGCAGCCGCTCCTCCCGCCTCTCCCCGGCCTCCACGGCCTCCACCAGCCTCCGTTTCTCCTCCCTCAGCGCCTCCTCCTCCCGCCGGGCGCTCTCCGAGGCGGACCGCTCCTGGCGGCACTTCTCCTCCGCCTCCCGCAGCCCGGCGCTCAGCTCCTCCACCCGCGTGCTGTAGGAGCTCTCCTTCGCCTCCGCCGCCGTCAGGGGGACGAACTTGGAGCGGATGGCCTCCTGGATGGTGTCCAGCTCCTTCCTCTGGGCCTCCAGCTCCTGGGTGAGCTTCAGCACCTCCTGCTGGGCGGCCGCGTGCAGCGCCGCCTCCTCGCTCGCCCGGTCCTCCGCCCGGGCGGCGGCGGCGCTCAGCCGGTCCGCGACGTCCCGGTGCTCGCCGACGCCGACGTAGTCGTTCTTCACCTCCGACCAAACTCGCTCCAGCTGCTCTCTCAACTTCTCGTTTCCTTCCGTCACGTTCTTCAGCTCTCCTTCCCGCTCTCTCTCCCTGCTCTCCACCTTCGACACGTCCTCCCTCGCCCTCTCGAGGGCGGAGCCGAGCTCCGCCCGGACCTGCTCGTGCTGCAGCCGGGGGACGTACTCCCCGTCCAGGCGCCGCCGCAGCTCCTCGCACTCGCCGTCTCGCTCCTCGCATCTCCTCTGCAGCAGCTGCAGGCTCGCCGCCAGCTCCGCGTTCCTCTCCTCCGCCTCCTCCGCCCGACTCCGGCCCTCGTCGCTCAGCCGCCGCACCTCCTCCCGCAGGCCGCCGCCCTCCGCCCGGAGCTGCTCCGCCCGGGCCTCCGCCCTCCCGCACCGCTCCCCGGCCTCCACCAGCTTGTCCTCCAGCTCCTCCAGGGCGGCCGCCGCGCCCCGCCGGACGTCCTCGTGCTCCGCCAGGGGGACGAAGTCGGCCTCCACCCTGCCGCCCAGCTCCTCCAGCTGCTCGCGGAGCAGGTCGCGCTCCTCCTCGCCCTCCTCCACCTCCCGGATCAGGGCCTGGCTCTTGGCCGTCACGTCCGCCAGCTTCCTCTTCAGGGAGGCGTTCTGCTCCTCCAGGGCGGCCTGGACCCTCTGCTGCTCCTCGCCGGACGGCGCCCCCGCCCGAGGAGACGAGGGGGCGTCCAGCCGCCGGTGGAGCTCCGCCACCTCCTCCAGCACCCGGTCGTAGTCGTCCCGCAGCTCGGCCAGCTGCCGCTCCTTCTCGTCCACGGCGTTGCTCAGCAGGTTCTTCATGTTGTCGAACTTCTCGGCGGGGACGGTGGCGCCGCCGGGTTTGGCCTGCGCCTCCTTCAGGCGAGCCTCCGCCTCCGCCCGCGCCAGGGCGTGGGCCAGCTCGTCCCGCTCCGCCGCCAGTTCCGCCAGCTCCCGGTGCAGCCGGTCCGTCTCGGCCGCCAGCTGGCCCTCGCTGCCCTTGTACTCCTCCAGCGCCTTCTCGCTCTGCTTCAGCCGGTTGCGGACGCGGCCCACCTCGGCCGACGCCCCCTCGTACTTGGCCTTGACCTCCGCCAGCTGGGCGCGCAGCTCCTCGCCGGCCTGGCTGCCCAGGCGCTCCTTCACCGCCACCACGTGCGCCTGCAGCTGCTTGACCTTGCACTCCGAGTCCAGCATCCTCTTCTGGACGTCCCCCAGGGCGTCCTCCAGGTCCTGCACCTGCCGGTCCGCCTGCTTCTGGACGGCGTCGCGGCTCTGGACCAGCTCCTGGCACTCCCGGTTCTTCCGGCCGAGGGCAGCCTGCAGCCGGGCCGTCTCCTCCTCCGCCGCCTGCTGCCTCCGCTTCACGGCGTCCAGCTCGCGGCGGAGGGCGTCCAGCTCGGCGGGGACGTCCCAGACCGCCGCCGCCGCGGGAGGACTCTTCTCCGGTCTGGACAGCGGGTGGGACGTGGGCGGGGTCTGCAGCGTCTGAACACACCAAGACCAGTCCACAGGTCAGGAAGTCTCCGGTCAGTGTTACTCGGGACGCCGTTTGCGTATGAATAAATACAGAATATTTCATATTGCATGTACATATTTTTATACATGTGCAAGTACACTATTACTATTGGTATTATTGTTATTATTATTATTATTATTATTATTATTATTATAAGTACACTATTACCATTGGTATTATTATTATTCTTATTATTACTGATATATATATATATATATAGTTGTTATATTATTGCTACCATTATTAGTAGTACTATACACGAGTATTGTACACTATTTCACACTGTTATTATCTGTATTATTGTTATTATTATTATATAATGCCTACTTCTAATGGCTCTGCCACTGCACCTTACTATTTATTTATCTTGCTTTTATCTCCTGCTTATTTCTAAGTGCCCATGTTCCGTTCTGTGTTTTACTTTATGTCTTATACCCAGATATTTTTATATTTTTATTTCTTACTTTTATTTCTATTCTATTGTATTTTATAAAATTCGTATGTACCAGATTGCTGCAACAAGACAATTTCCCTTCGGAGAGGAATAAAGTAATTATCTATCTATCTCTCTATCTATCTAATACCAATTAGGTTTAATGGTATTTAATATGGAAGGACGGCTGATACTGAATGAATGAATGGTTTATATTTTAATAATAATAATAATAATAATAATAATAATAAACATAACAGTTGTAATACGGGAGAAAAAATGAATATGGAACATAACAGAAGTAATACATGAGAAAAACCCAACCAAACAAAAAGAAGTAACAGAAATTGTTGTTCATTGTAACCATTAATTATTTGTCTTTTTACTGTTTTTTGAAGCAGAACAGTGATTTGCACAGTTTTAAGTCGTCACTGAGACGTTCCATAAACCTGCTCCCAGAAAAGAAACACATCACCTTTTCCAAATATACACAGTCCTCTTAAGTTGTAGTTGTTTTCTCTTAATTTAAAAAAATGTTGAATAGCTGTAGGAAGACTTTTATTCTTTATTCGAAATAGTATTTCTAATGTTTTTAAATAAACCATATCTTTAAATTATATATACTTCTTAATATAGTTATTTTATTTTTTTAAATAATTTTACAATAACGTTTTCATTAGTTTCATATTAATTTAATGATTAAAGCATCTATGAATTTCTTCAACATACCACAGGAGGGCGCTCTACAGGAATTCCTTTTTAACGCTGGTCAAGTTGTTTTGGAGGAATAAAGTAATTCTACTCACGTGTTCAGAATCCAAACTGTGAGCTTGTTTGACCAGAAGGTTTTCTTTGCCTGGAGAAAACGTTTCATTAAGTCACATTCTGCTGAAGCAAAAAAAAACAACAACAACAAAAAAAACAACTAATAAGAGCCGAGAAGAGTCACTGACCTTTGATGACAGACTGTCCAGAGTATTCCCCCTGCGACGACACAGACAAACACTCAACGTGAACAATTCATCACACTTTTACCTCGAGAAGAAGACTTTTAATGGCAAACAAGTGATAAACTGAAGCAGAAACAAGATATAAATCAATGTAAATGATAAAAACGACCGATGACGAGGTTTTCAGATAAGAATCAACTGAAACTCACCAACGTGCTGCGGAGCTGCACCTTCACAGTTTCTGGGCTTCGAGCTGCTTCGTCTCTTTCTTTAGAGTTTAATAGAACCTTCAGCTGCTCCTTCTGAGGAGAGGAGGAGGAGGAGGAGGAGGAGGAGGAGGAGAGGAGAGGAGAGGAGAGGAGAGGAGAGGAGAGGAGAGGAGAGGAGAGGAGAGGAGAGGAGAGGAGAGGAGAGGAGGAGGAGGAGGAGGAGAGGAGAGGAGAGGAGAGGAGAGGAGAGGAGAGGAGAGGAGAGGAGAGGAGAGGAGAGGAGAGGAGAGGAGAGGAGAGGAGAGGAGGAGAGGAGAGGAGAGGAGGGGGGAGGAGGAGAGGAGAGGAGAGGAGAGGAGAGTTATCTCCAGGTTATTTCCAGGTTATTTCCAGATCAGGTTATTTCCAGATCATCTCCAGGTTGTTTACAGATTATTTCCAGGTTATTTCCAGATCATCTCCAGGTTGTTTACAGATTATCTCCAGGTTATTTACAGGATATATCCAGGTTGTTACAGGTTATCTCCAGATTATTTAGAGATTATCTCCAGGTTATTTCCAGATTATTTCCATGTTATTTCCAGATTATCTCCAGGTAATTTCCAGATTATTTCCAGGTTATTTCCAGATTATCTCCAGGTTGTTTACAGGTTATCTCCAGGTTATTTACAGGTTATCTCCAGGTTGTTTACAGGTTATTTCCAGGCTATTTCCAGGAGGTGCTCCATTGGATGATTTCACAGTCAGTAAATTGAATTACTTTTAAACTACAAAAACAGTCTGAAGTGCTCGTCATATTATTTAATCAGGACGTTGACACATATTTTGTTTTGGTCTCCTAAAAGCTGAGAGGTGAGATAATAATTACTTGTATTGTGTCACTGCTGTTTTGAAATGTAATAATCTGCAGGATTATCAGAGAGCAAACATCCGGTGTGACACCATTACCTCTTTGTGAGTGTCCTCTGCAGCCTTCTTCTCCTGCAGAGCAAAAACATTCAAATGCTTCAGTGAAATTCACCAGTTTGATTCGAAAATATATGAAATATAAAAATAGGAACAAAAAAGGTTGTGCTGAGGACTTTATATGTAGGACCTGATATCAACATACTAAAAATACACTATTGTAAATAACTACAGTGACGATATCGAAGAAATTAAATCATTAAAAACCAGAATATTTGGCTAGAATGATGAAATGATGTATAAAACAACAAATGGAGGGAAGATAATAGAGATAAACAGGTGATAAAGTTGTGTAATCAATGTATAAAATGGCAAAAAGACCAAAAACAGGTGGAAGACCGAGGGAAGACTGACTGAAGGCTCAAGAATTTGGGTTCTTATTTTAATTTTTTTTTAATATATATACTTGTTTATACACCCGTTTAATTATTATTGTCATTATTATTACTTAGTCATTGTTGTGGTTACTGTTATTTTCTCAAATCATTATTGCTATTACTTATCCTATTCATGTTTAATTAAATAAAAATTTAAAAATTCTCTCTCTTTTCTTTTGTTGTTTACTTTTTACTTTACATTCGCAGTATTTCACACATTTGATATGTAAAATATCCTATGTGTACACTATTGTATTTTTCAACCAAAAAAAGATAAATAAAAAAAAAAAAAGAATTTGGGTTGTGGTTGTGGTTCAGGTTGTGGTTGTGGTTGTAGTTGTGGTTCAGGTTTGTAGTTCAGGTTGTGGTTGTGGTTGTGACCTGTGTGAGTTGCTGCTGCAGCAGGTTGACTGTGTCCAACAGGTTCTTCTGCTCCTGCTGAAACTTCCTCAGACTTTCCTGGAGGTTCTCGTTCTGACGCTCCAGATCCTGAAGGACGCAGACGTCTGTTAAACAACGTTCACCCACACTCACTGACATTTAGTCGTCCTGCAGCTCTCTCTCTCTCTCTCTCTCTCTCCCCCCCCTCTCTCTCTCTCCCCCTCTCTCTCTCTCCCCCCCCTCTCTCTCTCTCTCTCTTCCTCCCCCTCTCTCTCTTCCTCCCCCTCTCTTTCTTCCTCCCTCTCTCCCCCTCTCTCCCTCCCTCTCCCCTCTCTCTCTCTTCCTCCCTCTCCCCTCTCCATCTCTCTCTCTCCCCCCCTCTCCCTCTCTCTCTCCCCCCCTCTCTCTCCCTCCCCCTCTCTCCCTCCCTCCTTCTCCCCTCTCTCTCTCTCTTCCTCCCTCTCCCCTCTCCATCTCTCTCTCTCCCCCCCTCTCCCACTCTCCCCCCCTCTCTCTCTCTCTCTCTCTCTCTCACCTGGACCACTTGTTCTCTCCTGGCCTCCGCTGCCTCCGTCCTGTCCACTGAATACTGAGGAAGAGGAGGAGGAAGAGACAGGAGCTTTAGTGAAACACACAGCAGCCCCAGCAGGGGGCAGTCACGTCCCCACAGAGACGCAAACGGCTGAGAAATGTGGCGGAAAGGGAGGAAAAACTCAGAAAAGGAGGTTTTAAAATATAGATATGGGGCTTCACACATCTTTGACCTTCATCACTATTCAAGGAAAAGTCACCGTCGTGTTATTTTCGTCAGAAGAAAAGTCAGAATGAGGATTCATTAGTATGTATGAAAGTATTGAAATACAACATCCTAAAACTTTGAATAGTTTTCATATGAATCATTAAGTGTTTGTTAATTTATTCAGTGACTTCCTAAAACGTGACTTTATTACTTTTTCATCCCCTCAAACTTTTTCACTTTACTCCTCAGAGTCTTTCCCCGGCTCGCGAGGTCGGCAGGCCTCCATGCCACTTTAGCTTTTTGTCCATATCGAGTACTGGATCGGAGTATTTAAAGAGCTTTTTTTTCCACTGTGTGGATTACCTGTCGTTTCCACTGCTCGATCCTCGCCGCTTCTTTCTCTGGAAACAAAGAGAAAACAGGTTCAAGCTCCGTTTCCCTTCGAAGCTTCGTCAATAACGTCTCGGTTCACTGAGCTTCAAGACGGATCGGTGACATGGAGACTGAAAAATTGTCTAAATCAACGTCTAAAACTTAATGAGAAACTATAAGAGATAATCAATTATCACATTTTCCTGAACTACATCGATCAATTCAAGCTGGTTTGACTCTGATTTTAGTCTTTTTTTTGCTCCTTTTTTAAATCCAGTGTCACTTTAAATGTGTTTTTTTGGCTGAATTATCATGTTTGAACAGGTTTTATTTCCTCTTGTTTCACTTGGTTTTCAGCCTGGATTTCTCTCTTTCTGTCTAGTTCGGCTTGATTTCCCTGTTTTTTAAAGTAATTTTGCCAGATTACCATATAATTAAAATTTTTGGTTTTATCTCCGTTTTTACAGTCGTTTTTACATTTTAAGACTTTGGTTATTCGGGTTTCAGGCTCATTTGTCCTTTTCGTTCGTTGAATAAACTTGCCTCCAGTCTGGTTCTTGACTGAATTTCACCTTAAAGTGTGTGTCTGATGGAGAGTTTTCATGTCGCTCCTGCTCTCTAGACTCAATTACACTGTTTGTACAACATGTTTTCAGCCTCAGTTGCTTTTTGTCCTCATTTGTTGTAATTTGCAGACGTCCAGCTTCAGACAGATGTTGCTGTGCTGCATCAAATCCTTTCTTCTGCTCAACGTTCACATGATTTGTACCAAACAGACAGAGAGAAGAGAAAGTAGCTGAAGCTTTTATACGTCAGACTGTTTGGACTTTACAGTTTTAAGTAGAAATCCCAGCAGACAGTTTGTTTTTGTTTGTTTTTAAATGCGTCTTGTTAATAGAGTCGGGTCGTACCTCTGGTGGCTTTGTCCAGGTAACTCTTGACCAACGAGACGAGCTCCTGGTTCTTGCTGAGGCGAGCGTAGTGGTAGCCGTCGTGTCCCAGCCCGTCCACGGCCTTCACCTCGGCGCCGCTCCGCAGCAGAACCTCCACGGCGTCCCGACAGCCGAACTCGCAGCCCAAGATCAACGCCGTCCTGAGTGGCGGCGAGGACAAGACATGGAGGACGGGAGACATCGGGGGTTACACAGCTGAGAAAGGAAGGGTTGGCTCTATTCATTGGTGTGTGTGTGTGTGTGTGTGTGTGTGTGTGTGTGTGTGTGTGTGTGTGTGTGTGTGTGTGTGTGTGTGTGTGTGTGTGTGTGTGTGTGTGTAAAACACACGTTTACTGCCTGCAGAGGAAACAAAAGGATTCGTGACAAAGATATGACAAAGAGATTTTCAATTTCAAACTCGACCTTCTCGGTCGTGTCGTGATGTCCTCGGGTCAAGAGGCCAAACGATATCGGTTTAAATGGATATTTCTGC
>NC_137650.1:33058127-33061375 GCF_963422515.1 Blennius ocellaris | reverse complement strand
AGTAATTTCCAGATTATTTCCAGGTTATTTCAGATTATCTCCAGGTTGTTTACAGGTTATCTCCAGGTTATTTACAGGTTATCTCCAGGTTGTTTACAGGTTATTTCCAGGCTATTTCCAGGAGGTGCTCCATTGGATGATTTCACAGTCAGTAAATTGAATTACTTTTAACTACAAAAACAGTCTGAAGTGCTCGTCATATTATTTAATCAGGACGTTGACACATATTTTGTTGTTGGTCTCCTAAAAGCTGAGAGGTGAGATAATAATTACTTGTATTGTGTCACTGCTGTTTTGAAATGTAATAATCTGCAGGATTATCAGAGAGCAAACATCCGGTGTGACACCATTACCTCTTTGTGAGTGTCCTCTGCAGCCTTCTTCTCCTGCAGAGCAAAAACATTCAAATGCTTCAGTGAAATTCACCAGTTTGATTCGAAATATATGAAATATAAAAATAGGAACAAAAAAGGTTGTGCTGAGGACTTTATATGTAGGACCTGATATCAACATACTAAAAATACACTATTGTAAATACTACAGTGACGATATCGAAGAAATTAAATCATTAAAAACCAGAATATTTGGCTAGAATGAGGAAATGTTGTATAAAACAACAAATGGAGGGAAGATAATAGAGTGATAAACAGGTGATAAAAGTTGTGTAATCAATGTAATAAAATGGCAAAAAGACCAAAAACAGGTGGAAGACCGAGGGAAAGACTGACTGAAGGCTCAAGAATTTGGGTTCTTATTTTTATTTTTTTTTTATATATATACTTGTTTATACACCCGTTTAATTATTATTGTCATTATTATTACTTAGTCATTGTTGTGGTTACTGTTATTTTCTCAAATCATTATTGCTATTACTTATCCTATTCATGTTTAATTAAATAAAATTTAAAAATTCTCTCTCTTTTCTTTTGTTGTTTACTTTTTACTTTACATTCGCAGGTATTTCACACATTTGATATGTAAAATATCCTATGTGTACACTATTGTATTTTTCAACCAAAAAAGATAAATCAAAAAAAAAAAAGAATTTGGGTTGTAGTTGTGGTTCAGGTTGTGGGTGTTGTGGTTGTAGTTGTGGTTCAGGTTGTAGTTCAGGTTGTGGTTGTGGTTGTGACCTGTGTGAGTTGCTGCTGCAGCAGGTTGACTGTGTCCAACAGGTTCTTCTGCTCCTGCTGAAACTTCCTCAGACTTTCCTGGAGGTTCTCGTTCTGACGCTCCAGATCCTGAAGGACGCAGACGTCTGTTAAACAACGTTCACACACCACACTCACTGACATTTAGTCGTCCTGCAGCTCGCTCTCTCTCTCTCTCTCTCTCTCTCCCCCCCTCTCTCTCTCTCCCCCCTCTCTCGCTCTCTCTCTCTCCCCCCTCTCTCTCTCCTTCCTCCCCTCCTCCCCCTCTCTCTCTTCCTCCCCCTCTCTTTCTTCCTCCCTCTCTCCCCCTCTCCCTCTCTCTCCCTCCCCCTCTCTCCCTCTCTCTCCCTCCCTCTCCCCTCCTCCCTCTCCCCTCTCTCTCTCTCTTCCTCCCTCTCCCCTCTCCATCTCTCTCTCTCCCCCCCCTCTCCCACTCTCCCCCCTCTCTCTCCTCCCTCTCTCTCTCTCTCTCTCTCACCTGGACCACTTGTTCTCTGCCTGGCCTCCGCTGCCTCCGTCCTGTCACTGAATACTGAGGAAGAGGAGGAGGAAGAGACAGGAGCTTTAGTGAAACACACAGCAGCCCAGCAGGGGCAGTCACGTCCCACAGAGACGCAAACGGCTGAGAAATGTGGCGGAAAGGGAGGAAAAACACAGAAAAGGAGGTTTTAAAATATAGATATGGGGCTTCACACATCTTTGACCTTCATCACTATTCAAGGAAAAGTCACCGTCGTGTTATTTTCGTCAGAAGAAAAGTCAGAATGAGGATTCATTAGTATGTATGAAAGTATTGAAATACAACATCCTAAAACTTTGAATAGTTTTCATATGAATCATTAAGTGTTTGTTAATTTATTCAGTGACTTCCTAAAACGTGACTTTATTACTTTTTCATCCCTCAAACTTTTTCACTTTACTCCTCAGAGTCTTTCCCCGGCTCGCGAGGTCGGCAGGCCTCCATGCCACTTTAGCTTTTTGTCCATATCGAGTACTGGATCGGAGTATTTAAAGAGCTTTTTTTTCCACTGCGTGGATTACCTGTCGTTTCCACTGCTCGATCCTCGCCGCTTCTTTCTCTGGAAACAAAGAGAAAACAGGTTCAAGCTCCGTTTCCCTTCGAAGCTTCGTCAATAACGTCTCGGTTCACTGAGCTTCAAGACGGATCGGTGACATGGAGACTGAAAAATTGTCTAAATCAACGTCTAAAACTTAATGAGAAACTATCAGAGATAATCAATTATCACATTTTCCTGAACTATATCGATCAATTCAATGGGTTTGACTCTGATTTTAGTCTTTTTTTGCTCCTTTTTTAAATCCAGTGTCACTTTAAATGTGTTTTTTTGGCTGAATTATCATGTTTGAACAGGTTTTATTTCCTCTTGTTTCACTTGGTTTTCAGCCTGGGATTTCTCTCTTTCTGTCTAGTTCGGCTTGATTTCCCTGTTTTTTTAAAGTAATTTTGCCAGAGTACCATATAATTAACATTTTTGGTTTTATCTCCGTTTTTACAGTCGTTTTTTACATTTTAAGACTTTGGTTAATTCGGGTTTCAGGCTCATTTGTCCTTTTCGTTCGTTGAATAAACTTGCCTCCAGTCTGGTGTTCTTGACTGAATTTCACCTTAAAGTGTGTGTCTGATGGAGAGTTTTCATGTCGCTCCTGCTCTCTAGACTCAATTACACTGTTTGTACAACATGTTTTCAGCCTCAGTTGCTTTTTGTCCTCATTTGTTGTAATTTGCAGACGTCCAGCTTCAGACAGATGTTGCTGTGCTGCATCAAATCCTTTCTTCTGCTCAACGTTCACATGATTTGTACCAAACAGACAGAGAGAAGAGAAAGTAGCTGAAGCTTTTATACGTCAGACTGTTTGGACTTTACAGTTTTAAGTAGAAATCCCAGCAGACAGTTTGTTTTTGTTTGTTTTTAAATGCGTCTTGTTAATAGAGTCGGGTCGTACCTCTGGTGGCTTTGTCCAGGTAACTCTTGACCAACGAGACGAGCTCCTGGTTCTTGCTGAGGCGAGCGTAGTGGTAGCCGTCGTGTCCCAGCCCGTCCACGGCCTTCACCTCGGCGCCGCTCCGCAGCAGAA
>NC_137650.1:33028127-33055627 GCF_963422515.1 Blennius ocellaris | reverse complement strand
TCCCAGGAAACCCCAGAAGTTGTCAAACTTCAATTGCATTTTTGTGAATTAATCAGTTCAGTGTACGACAAGCTTGCGGGAAAACGTCATTTCCTGAATTCCCCCGGTCAGCTTCGCGGGTCTGATTATGACGTTTATTCATCGGAAGAGGAGAAGCAGAACGCCGTCGTGAAATACGGTTCACCTCTCGACGTTGTCAGTGGACGCCGGGGGGTCGGAGGCCCGGCGGGGTCACGCTAGGCGACGCGGCGCTGCGCTGAAATGCCGCTGACATCTCTGCAGGGTGAGTCAGCTGCCGGCCCGTGATGAGGCTCCGCTATGACCGCCGTGAGGACTCAATGCTAACGGGGCCCCGTGTTGCTGGGTAGGCTTGGCGGAGCCCCTCCTCTATAAAAAACCCCACTCTCTCCAGCAACAGGGGCCAAAAATGAGCAGCATGCTCAAATGACAGAGGGGGGGGGGGGAGCCCCCGGCAAAGCCTGGAGGGGGGGGTGGGGGTGGGGATATTCTAGACCTTGAGGGTCGGACGGAGAGAGAGATGGCCGAGGCGGTGGGCGCTATGTCTGGCGTGATGACGGTACTAAGAATGGACGGCAGGTTGGCGGAGGGATCGGCGTGTCAACACCGCTGACAGCCCCCCCCCCCCTTCCCCTCCCCCCCTCCCCCCCGCCAACATTAGATCATAGCCATGCGGCACTACGAGGGCACAGATCGCTCCTCGTTGTAGAACCGGGGTCACGCACCCATACCGAAACCCGCCAATCGGGTCCGATGCTGCAGGAGAGCAGGAGCGGTGTGCACATTTTGTAGGTTCTTTTAATATTAATGAGAGAAAGACGAACGTAAGACAAGACTGTAAAAATGATGAAGGTGTGTGTGGCGTCGACGAGGCGTGCTGGTCGCTTGGCGGCGTCACGCAGCCTTTGCACGTGGTTTTTGTATGAAAAAGACTCTATGGCGTTTTAATAAGTATTAATATTGGGAGTCAGTATTGACAAGTAGCTAAAGGTTTGAACTCCACCTTTAAAAAAGTGGTATCTTTATTGTAAACACAGATCAAGCCCTGTGGGGGGGGGGGCGAGCACCAGGCAACAGTTATTTATGGGGTCTTGGGAGGAACCGACCAATGATGCGCGAGACGATCGGCACCCGGTGTGTTGGAAGAGTGTCTGCAGCTCGTTACCTGCAGGAGCTTCTGCACACACAGAGAATGTCCGTTCCTGGAGGCCAGGTGAAGGGCGTTTTTACCTGAGAAGGAAACAAAACGGTGAAGCCAGGCAACGACGTCCACGGTATTTTTAGGAGCCGCGGGGCATCGTGACCCCCGACCGCGGCTCAGTTCCACCTCCAAACCTTCCGCCTCACATTGAGCCGCTCCGCAGGAGGCAAACACACCCAGCTGATATGGATTGCCCTCTTCCAGAGTTAGTTTTGCCCTGCAGCAGAACCGTCAGGCGGCGTGCCACGTCGCCACGATACCAACGCCAATCAGGTGGAGCCCGACACACGACAGGTCACCGCCGGGGCGAATTAGACGGGAAGCCTTGGTATCGCGGTAGCGTTGCTTATCAACGTCCCGTGTGTGTGTGCGGTTGCATTATAAGAGCAACTTACAGCAACAACTCCTGACACGGCCTGATCAAGGTGAGCCTGGCAGTCTGAACTGAGGGCAAAAATATCCTGCTTTTGTAAGTAATCCTCCAAAAAACACTCAAAGTCCAAAGACCTTTTTAATTTTTTGAAATCACTGTAGAGTTTGCAAAACACAGCGCAGAGGTAAAGGCCGGAGTGAGCCTGCCAGTCTTTACCCGGGGCATCAAATCATCTCACACCCGGAGAGCAAAGTTCAGTCGTAAAAGAGCTCAGCGAGAGGTCAAGAGGTCAACCTGAGGTGGAAACGGAGACGCTCACCAGGTCGTAAGAGGCTCTCATGTAACCACACACACACACACACACACACACACACACACACACACACACACACACACACACACACACACACACTTGTTTATTATCGGTTATCATTTAAATTAGTCTACTCCGCACTTAGAATAAATTTTGTTTTACAAATATGTTTTAAAATAAAAGTAAAAAAAAAAAAAGTTTCACACACAAAGACACACATGATGAACACACGCTGTGCGGCACATACAAATCCGTGTACGTGTGACTCTATAGATGTTTTCCCAAAGCTCGTTACAGACACGAGTCACTTTATCCGCCATCGTAATGCCGCATAGCCATTAGCGCATGTCTTTGCCGTCATCTCATCCGTTTCCATGATCTCACTTTGAATAGTTGTTGATAGTTGAACTGGGAGAGAGTTTTTCTTTTTTTTTTAAGAGTCCAAATGAAAACAACAGGATGGAGAAACGTCAGCGTGAATGAAATACAAATCAACGCTGATCTGACTTCGGGTCCGTCGGCGCTTCACTCTCAGGGGGGAAATAATTCATTCCATTAAAGTCCGACAGTGGAAGTCGATCCATCAGAAGCCGGGACATTAATGGACTTCGCTGTGATGCGACTTCTTCTTCCCACAGTTGATTAACTTTAAATAAAACATTACGCCTCCTCTAGTCATACGCTGAAAACCTGCATATAAATTGTACCGGTCGTGATTTAGAAAAGCTTTTTTTTATTTTTTCTCTCTCTCCTTCCATCAGGACATGAAGTTACTTCCTGTCGCTTCTCTTCCTGTTGTTTCTCTTCAAAGGGTTGTGTGGGGATAATTGTGATGGTTCTCTTTATGCGTCTGGCCTATTTTGGAGCTTAATTTCACGTGCAATTTATTCTGACACAATGAGGAGAATTAACTTATCTGCTGCTGAGCAGAACAAACACGAGCAATGAGAGCAATGTTCTCTCGCTGTCCACCCTCAGAGGCGCCACGGCTGCTTTTAAAGCTTCAAACATCCACAAGTTCTCGAAATCTGCGGTTACGGGTAAGTTTGATCCTGCAGTGAGATCAACTGAAGCTGACCGCGACTCCATGCTAACCGCTAAGCCCATGCTAATTGCTAACTGCACCAAACCAACATATTTAACTTTCAAAATTTAAACAATCTCTAAATGTACGACCACCGAAGCTGTAGCGTATGTAGCATTCATAAACACAATTATAATCCACCGTGATTTAAGTTTTACGAAGTTACGCTGCGATACAACCATGTCAGCATTTCAGCTCGTATTTTCTGTAAAAACCATTTTGGCTGTTTTCCACTTTAGCCACTTTAATCGGTTTAGCTGTTTATTTCTGTTTTAGGCATTAAAGCTTTTTAACTTTTCAAGCTCTTACAGTCATTGTTGTTGCTTCATTTAAGCCATCTTCATTAAGTTTTAGCTACATCAGGTAACTTCTTTCTGCTGCCGTTTCCAGTTTAGCCATTTTAGCGCTAAAAGCTACTTTACTTAGTTTCTACGATGTTTTGCTGCTTTTAGCTGTTCCTTGATGATTTATCTATTTAATCCGTTTTGACTTATTTTTAATCTGCATTTGCAGTTTCGCTCTCTGAGCACTCACTAATAATGGTTTTTTTTGTGAAATTCTCTTTA
This sequence comes from Blennius ocellaris, assembly GCF_963422515.1. Lineage (NCBI taxonomy): Eukaryota > Metazoa > Chordata > Actinopteri > Blenniiformes > Blenniidae > Blennius > Blennius ocellaris. Next base: position 33,052,072 of record NC_137650.1, on the reverse strand, counting down.
CTGTTTAATTGCAGGTTGAATTAAATTCATCGTCGGACATGTTGGAGTCCAACAGCTAATCAACTTGTGCTTTGAAAGTGATCTTTAGATATTTAAAGGCGGTATTGAACTGCACTGCACCGGAAAGGTTTCACTGAGAGGACGGATGTGAAAAATACAAAAAAAAAAAAAATAAAGAAATCTCACCGGTAGCATCGCTGGCTGTGATGTCCACACTGTGTCCCAGGATGAGGTTGAGACAGTCGAGGTGTCCTCGCGTCGCCGCCAAGTGGAACCTGTGAGACGGGGAAAACAAGCCGGGTGTGAGAGGGATGTATGCGGTGGCACACGGCCGACGGGGGGGAGGGTGGGGGGGGTTTGGGGGGGGGTGGTGAGAACGTGAGAGGGTGTAAAGAGACGAGGCGGAGGATGAAACTTAAGGACAAGAGAGGACAGACGCCCGGCTCCTCGCTGTCGGCGGCAGCGGCATTCCACAAACTACTGGCGAGGAACCCGAAGTACAGATGAACCACGACCTGGAGCCGAAAGACGCTGGTTTCTTTTATCGGCCTCTCATAGTCTTGATTCCGTCAACAAGACGACGGTTAACAAGTGAAGGTGTGTCGTTTTTTGTTTTTTTTGCGTTTTCATTTCAGAAAAACTTAAGAGTGCAGAGATTAAAACACTATAAACCTTAGCAAAACAACTATGTACGTCGGCTGTGGCGCACATGTGCAACATAACTTCCGCGTCTTCACTTGGAAATCGTTTCCACGGCAACAATTTCAGTTGAACAACGGGCCCTCGGTTTGGAGGAACGTCGCCCGACGTGGTGACGGTAATGTTTCTGCCTGCCGCTCTCGTTAGCGCACCGCGGCCTGGAGCTAATGAGGCAAAACAAAATAAAAACCATCTACATCACAATTATAAGCAAAGATGAAAAATTATCTTGAGCGAGATAAAGTCGTCCCACGTTGGATCTACGAGAGTCTAATGGGACCGGATGAAAGTACAAAGTGGATTTTTATTTTTCCTCTCGTTTCTCTTCACGTTAATGACGGCGATCCCTCATTCCGCCTCCTCCGTGAATTATTCCCCGGTTAAGCGGTTTCTTACTACATGCGTTCGCCAACATGCCGTTAATCAACACTCGCGACTGGAAACATTCCTGCTGCTCGTCTCTGGTTGGAGCGCGGCGACGGCGACGGCGGCCGGTAGCCGGGGAGGCCTGAGAGGCACTTTGTGTGTAAACTAATCTCAGTCCGCCGGCCACCGAGCCGCACAGACCTGCTTATACACTAAACCCCCCAAGTATCTGCCAAGGAGACAGCGAGGCTGTCACCTCCACACTGGCGCGGGTATTAAAAGCCGTGTTGATGGCCGGGGAGATGTTGGTCCTCCGGAGGGGCGGGGGAGGGGGGCACTGGGGGGTCGCGACCTCTGGCACATAAAGAGCAGACAGGAAGTGAGATCTGAACTACCAGAGTAAGAGTTGTTAGTGACGTGAGCAGCTGTTTCAACCTTTTTGAGCCAAGGCACACTTTCTTCTTTGGAAAAATCTGGAGGCACACCACCACCACCCGAAAATGTTAAAATGTGAAACTCTGTAGCCTCTATTAACAATATAAAGTCATTCTCATCAACGTTTTATCAACAGGAATCAAATAAATACAGAAAAAAAGTATTTCCTAATTTCTTTTTTTTAATTTTGACTCCCTCAGTGTGAAACCTGGACCTGATGGATGAAGAGCTGAGATCCTGGTTCACATTATTCCTTTTCAAAAACTTCTCCATCACTGTCACTGACACAGTACTTTGATACAAGATGGTAGCAGGTGGTGGTGATTAACCAGACTGACGTCTGTCAGTTTCGATTTCACCTGCAAAGTTCTGTGCTGCCATCTATTGGCGAAGAGAATTTATACTTGATTACTCTGCCGACAGCGGCTGTGAGACCAAATGTTTTTTAGAAAAAAATGTGAAATTGGATAATTTCCCACGGCACATCTGACTAGATCTCGCAGAACACCAGTGTGCCGCGGCACAGTGGTTGAAAAACACTGATCTAAAAGATTGGGGAAGCAGAGAGTCAGAGGTCCGGTCCAAATGCTACGCCGACTGCTAACAGCCTCACGTTTCCATGACTACCGAACACGACGACAAAGGGAGGGATCATGTTTTCACGACTACCCAGTGTGACAGCATGAACAGCGCGACAGTGTGAGTGACACGTTTCCATGGCAACATCAGAGCGTCTCGTTTCTACGCCTGCGGGGCAGGAGGTTGAGGAGCGACGTGCGTCCATGACAACCTGGGAAGCGTCGCGTTTCCACGACTACCGTGTACGATAGAATGAGTAGCGACGTGTTTCCATGGCTACCAAACGTGACATCATCTGTAGCTACACGTTTCTATGGCTACTGCGTGCGACCACATCGGAAGTGTCACAGTTCGGTTTTTTTTTGTTTGTTTGTTTGTTTTTTTTTATTAAAAAAATACATTTTTAAAGATATTAGTCATTCCAATGTGCTTTTATAAAGAAAATAGAAAAGCCCAACATATCCACATGAGGAAGTGTCACGTTTCAAACAGATTCTTTCACAGATGATGTTAGTCTAGACTAGACTAGTCTAGTCTAGTCTAGTCTAGTCTAGCCCAACACGCTAATCTCTGCCTGTTCATCTCTACACCTGCTCCCTGGAGGCTTTGGGGTTGACAGCTTCCAGTTAGCGTCCTGCTACTTTAAAAACGAGTGGACGAGTCAACACAACCCGTGTGTCTGAACACGGCACGCAAACTCTTCTTTTGCTCAGCACTTTGTAAAAGCGTCAGCAAAAAAAACTACATTAGTTCCAACACCTGTCACGCAGACATATTCCGTCAAGTTGATCACCCCGTCTTAAGAACTCCTCTTATCCATATAGCGCCTCGTGAAAAGCCTTTACATGACCAACCCTCGGTGCTGTGTAACTCCCACGGCCCTTTTATTCACTTTAAATGGACGTGAAATCAGAACTATGTGTGCTATGACAGCAGCCGCACGCAATAAAGCCCGGGTGGCTTATCGCCCACTCCTCGGCCGTGTTTCCAGTAAATGAGTCCGTCCTTAGCAGCTGTACGCCCGGCGGAGGTCAGCGCCGTGAACTCAGCAGGTCCTCAGACAAGAGTGGCGGAGACGTTGCTCCACTATTGTGTCTGTCGTCGGCTCCCGGGCCTCGGCTGGAAGTCAGCGCAGCTTTCACGGAAAGCACGTGTCCGTCTTCAAACGGAAGTCTGGCGGGTTGACGAAAGGCCCAGCAGGGGGTCCCGTCCCTGGAACATCTGGGATGTTTCTGAATGAATGAATTCGCTGCGGTGTTTTAATTACCTGATGGCTTGATGGCTTACCGCTAAAAAAGAACTGACATAAGTTAGTGTGTTTGAAGGAAATGTTAAGAAATTATGAATTATGATTTATTGTGCAGCCTTATCATGTTATCTTCCTGTCTAATGATAACTTACTAAAAATCACTGGGAAAAAAACCCATTTAAGGCCAAATTTCCATGACATTTTAAGTGAAAACTCATAGTTTTTGTTGCACAAATGTTTTGCAGTTATACGGTAACAGCAGAAACACTAAAAATGATAGCGTTGGAATGCCAGGCCACCAGTGGGTGCTGTTGGTTGTTTTTGGTAAACAAACACTATTTGTGATTTCACTTGGAGCGTCAGGGTTTGATCTTTGATCTCACATTAAACACTTCTCCAGTCTGTTTGAAGCTTTTCTCCTTTTTTTCCGCACTTTACTGTCGTTATTCCTGAAGAAAAAAAACACCCGAGTATTAATTCCACTGGAGTTGATTGTGGGCGTCGCTCAGCAGCGTGAGGAGAAGCCCGGGCTGCTGCAGAGCGTCGTCCAGACAGCTGGGCTCTCTGCAGTGGAGACCGGCTCACACCGTAATCTGTTGACTCAGCTGGAAGCTTCCATCAGGCAGTTGAAGCTGAATTCATTATCAGAACACAGTCGGGCTAATCCCGGCCCACGCCAAATGATTTATCGAGGGAGGCGGGAGGGGGGGGGGGGGGGGTCAGTCACAGTTTGTAATGAGTTTTCCCCCCACAGTGGTCCGTGATCACATGAAATCTCCACTGGACATTCCTGTGTCGGCTTCAACAGAGGCCGGAATACCGCAGACACATGTCGGCTGTGTGTGGCCCGAAGAGCTAAAAGTGGACCTGCTGACTTCACTTTTGTTTTTGGGTTGCGTACGGCGATCGGGAGGAGAACCTTGTTTTGTCTGCAGGGAAACGTCCCGCCGAGTTTCGCGCTGTCCGACTCTGAAACTGGACTTAAGCTAAATTCTCGCAGCCTATTATGAGACCAGACGCGTATCAGGTTTGTGTGTATAAATGTGTTGAATCACGTGCATGCGCGCGGCCGTGGGGTGTGAGCCAATGGGGCCTGCAGGCTAAAAGCTAAAGGCTACCGGCAGAAGCTAAAGGCTCAAGGCTAAAAGCTGAAGGCTACAGGCAGAAGCTAAAGGCTCAATGCTAAATGTTAAAAGCGAAGGGCTGAGGGCGAAAGTGATAGTGTATTCAAGACCGAGCATCCAAATTGGGACAAAGAGAAGATGAATCTAAGACATTTCTAGCCGTTACTCCTTTAGGTTTTGGTTATTTGATAATGTCCGATCACATGAAATGCTCATGAAACCACCCACAATGTCTGCTTACTGGATTCAAGGCGCCGATGCGGATCGAGGAAGGCGGTTGAAATCCTAAGAAGTGACGGGATCCAATTCAGAAAAGCAGAATAGGGCTTGAGTTTGCAGATTCTCTTTCCGTTTGGATGTGCTTCTATATTTTAAATTAAAACCAAGACCCAATTCGCGACCCCGGCCCACTTGGGGACCAAACTTTCTCTCGCGCGTTCCCAATGAATCCAACCCGACTGAAAATACTCTGCACCTTCGCTTGTGGGCTCCACCGCAAGCGGCGCTTTTCGTGGTTCAACAAAGCCTTTGTGAAAATAAACGTGAAGCACGATCCGGCGCTGGAGCGACTTCTTCCTTTATCTGGGATCAAGCGGCGGGCGCCTGGTTGCTGCCGGTTAAATTTAGGAAGAAAACAAAATACCTGCGACGGTAAACGGCACGGGGAGGGGGGGGGGTGTTTGTCGGGTCATCTTGGCCAGTAACACGACCGTAATGAAGATTTGCGTTGGGGACGTGCAGATCCACGGCCGTCAAATCTCCTCTTGCGTTTCTCGTGTGTAAACACCGAAAACTCTTTCATATTTAATAGAAGGACGTTCACTACGTCACCCTGGACCAATAATGGGCTGCAGCTGGAGTCGGTGTGTTGTTGTTGCTGGGGCCTGACCGTGGACGTGACGTTGACGTTCAGGGAGACATTTCCTGTCGGGACTACATAAACAGCCGTCAGCCTTCGTGGTCAATCCTTCAGTGGCCGCGAACATTCTTTATCCCGACTCCCACAGTGACCTCCAGGCTCAGAGAGGCTTCCGGAGGACATCAGCTTATGAAATATTCCACTTAAATACTGAGCTGGGGGGTTTTGTTACGAGATGGGCCCTGTTCTGGAACAGCAGTTCACACCGATGCAGTGAAGGGGAGGCGAAAACACGTGTTTCAGTCACGTAATGAGGGAGTTCTTCTGAACAGGAGTTCTCTAAAGCAGTGTTTTTCAAACTTTTTTGAGCCAAGGCACACTTTTTTCTTTGGAAAAATCTGGAGGCACACCACCACCACCCGAAAATGTTAAAATGTGAAACTCTGTAGCCTTTAACAATATAAAGTCATTCTCATCAATTCTTTATCAACAGGAATCAAATAAATACAGAAAAAAAGTATTTCCTAATTTCTTTTTTTTTATTGTGACTCCCTCAGTGTGAAACCTGGACCTGATGGATGAAGAGCTGAGATCCTGGTTCACATTCTTCCTTTTCAAAAACTTCTCCATCACTGTCACTGACACAGTACTTTGATACAAGATGGTAGCAGGAGGTGGAGATTAACCAGACTGACGTCTTTCAGTTTCGATTTCAACGGCAAAGTACTGTGCTGCCATCTAGTGGCGAAGACTATTTATACATAATTACTCAGCGGCTGTGAGAGCAAATGTTTTTTAGAAAAAAATTTGAAATTAGATAATTTCCCACGGCACACCTGACTATATCTTGCGGAAACACCAGTGTGGCGTGGCGCAGTGGTTGAAAAACACTGATCTGAAAGATTGGGGAAGCAGAGACCACGGCAGAGTTAGAAACTCTCAGTGCTGAACACATCCTCGGGCCCCAGTTCACGCAACGTTATTAAGCGAGAACAATAAACTGTCGTTACATTTTGGGGTCTATTTAACATGACGACGGCGCTCAGAGCCACTGAAAACAGAACTTCTTGATGATGCTCCGACTTTGTCGCCGTGGAAACGGAGGAAAATTCAACGTGTCTGATGCACATCGACAGAAGTCGCAATAAAAAGACGACCAAGATGGAGTCATTCATAATAATGAACACGGTGTGAACTATTTTCTAATAAAGATCATCACATTCATTACACAATAATCTGGATCCTATAGGGAGAACTTTGTTTTTCTAATATGCCGTCAATGTTTACAGCGTTTTGTTCTCTGCACGCATAAAAACGTAGCTTTGTTACAGAAAACACCACCCGCTAGTGGCAGAACATGAAAACTGCATCGTTTTCAGGATTTCTCAGTTATAAACATTCAACAAAAACAGTTTCAATGGCGAGCGTAAAGATTTTTATCAGTTTTATCGGTTTCCATCCTTCCAACCCCTAACGTTTTTAAGAACGGCTGCCGACGTTTTCAGAGATTCATGCGTGTGTCTGTGTGTGTGTGTGTGTGTGTGTGCGTACTCACGCAGAGCGTCCTTCCACATCGAGTTTGGTGGGGATGATTCCTTTCTTACTGAGAACAGCAGCCACCTTGTCCACCTCGCTGCGTTCCACCGCCTTCATCAGCCGGTCGTCATATTTGTTCCAGTCCGTATTCTGAAAACGAGGAGAGAAAACGGTCAGACTCTTGTATCGGAGACCACGTGGTCATCGGTATACTACCGCTATCATATGTACTATGAGCTAATTGAGACACAGCTATTAAGTTGCCTCAAAAACTCTTTTGTGACGATTTAATAAACAAAGTTCTCAATTCTATTTGGTCTTGTGATTCAGGCCTGAGCCACAAAGTGGTTTACTTGAGTCCCACAAGCTCCTGGCTGCAGGCGACGAAATGTGCAGATTTTATGCCACTTTGCCACAAAAAAAATTGGGTTTCAACCACTGATCAGATCTCGGGTTGAGAGACGCTCGTATTTTAAATGAACGAACTCGTATGAAAGCGTCAGTCTGCAGGTTTGAGCCCGACCCGAGCTGCAACTCCCGACCATAAAGAGACAAAACTGTGGAAAGTGGACGCAGACGAAGACCAAACTGACCCTGAAGTGAGTCGACGCTGCCGCCTACTGTGCAACCGGGACTTATCTCACACAAACAACCGCTTTTAAAATCAATTCGAACAACATAAATACGTTCAGTTAGTCAATTTATGGCAAAAGGTTGTCTGCACATATGATGTGTGACTTGTTTTTTTTGCGGTTTTTTCCCCCGTTTCCACGATAAAAATAAACAAGAAAAGAAGTCAATGCCAAGAATGTGCTGCAGTGCAGTTTCACTAACCCCCCCCCCCCCCTGTGAGTGATGGTTACAAAGCCTGGGAACAGGACACATGTCAGTGTGCCGCTTTACACTGGAAACACAACTTCCAGCAACGTTCACTCAATCAGTCAGGAAATCACAGCGACTCAATCAGTTTAAAAGGACACAGTGAGACATTCCAAAACAAGACTTTTTTTGGCTGGTGGAGGAATTCAGTAATGACCACAATCGTTTCTGAAGCCCCCCCCGTGTGATGCTATGTGGGAGCCGCGAGAACGTGGAGTGACTGACACTGGATACCTACAAAGTGCATGGAGGTGCATTTCAGCCAGCGGCTCATCTTGGGCGAGTGGAGCTGGTCCTTGCACCGCGCTACCGAAAACGACGCCAGCGTTGCGGTTTACAAAAGCACAAAATGAGAGGGAAAAAACAAAAAAAAAAAAGTATATTAAAAAAAGGAAGAGCTCCTCGGGCCTCTCGGCGCACTCAACCAGTGAGTGGGAGGAGGAGGAGGAGGACGGAGGTCCTGTTAGCGAGGCTCAGCCTCGGCAGTCCTGGAGACTCGTCGCTGCACGGCAGCTTGGTTGAAAATTGAAGGGAGGAGGAGGAGGAGTGAGAGGAGAGAGGAACGGAGGTGGAGAAGCAGCCGGGCCAGCCCTGCCAGCACGGGGACCTGCCCTGGCCGGCAACTGCAACTCCTCCTCTGGGGTGAAGTCAGCTCAGCCCGGCTGCCTCCTGCCTTCCCCCCCGGGGGGGTCGCTCCCTGCTCCCTGCTCCCTGCTCCCTGCTCCCTGCTCCCTGCTCCCTTCTCGTCTACTTAGACCCTTCGGCCGCGGGCTTCCGATGGCTTTGCTCTTCTTCTTCTCTGCTCAGTTTCCCCCCCCCCCCTGCAACGTCCCTGCCCGGCGGAACCTGAAGAGCTTCTGGATGCTTCTCTATCAGTGGCCTCCGGCTTCTTCGCCCCCACCAAATGGCAAGGTCAGTCAGGCTCAGTGGGGTAAATATGTGAGCGCTGCCCGGGTTTAAAATACCCCCCCCCCCCCCCCCTCTCCCCCTCCTCCCCGGTAAACAGCGGCGGTGCAGACAGCCCCGCAGACTGGTTACCTCTTTATTTTTTGACCCGCCAACCTTTCTGTAGTGACTGATAGGAAGACGGGGGCTAAGAATACATTCTGCACATGCCTGCACGGTGAGTAACGGCTTTAATGTCCGTCAGCGCTGCCAGCATGAAACAAGGCCAGCCAAAAAGACCTTGCTTACATTGCCACCAAACCCCCCCACCAGTACCCCCCCCCCCCTTCCTCCAGAGCGCTCCATGCTTGCTTTCCTCTGAAACTATGAATGTCAGAATGGTTTGCACATTTGAAGTGGTCCAGGCGCTGACCCTCATAGGACAACCCCCCCCCCCCCCCCCCCACCCCCCCAACGCTGCCGATACCGCGACAGGAACACCAAATCCATCGACACATTTGATGATAACGTGTTGGGGGTTTTTTCCGCGAATTCTCCAAAGAGGGTCAAAAAAGATCCTCACGGCAGAAACAGAACAAAGACTTCAGGAAAGACTGTCAGCATGTTGCCACGGCAACAAATGTGATGTTTTCTGGCTCCAGACAAGTTAGCTGGTCTTATGTTTGGGGGGGGGGGGTCTTTAATTCGTGAATCTGAGGAAAAACAAACCACATGCGGTGTCCCTCAAGGACCCGTTGTTGGCCCACTTTTCCATGCTGCCCTTCAGCGCAAATTATGGAACATTTCCACATTTATTAGCGACTCCATGGGGGATGACGCGCTACAGCAGTGTCGTTCAAATGAAATGCTCAGAGGGTCAACTGTTTGAAGCAAAAGGCCTGGAATAAAATGTGAAAAGTGGGAATGTTGAACTACGGTGTCTGAGATCGGAACAATAAAACACATTTTTGACGGACGCTAAAATAAATCTAAGCACGTGGTGACTTCTGGAAAAAGATTCACTCTGTTCCTCAGTGAGGAAGCCCAGCTCGTCCTTGTCCTGATGAGATAATCAACCTGTAACAACAGTTCTTCCAAACTGCTCTTTCAAGGGACACGTCAGCTTGGAGATCCACCGTGAGCACCAGGAGAGGCTCAGCATTTACCTGTTTAAAGTCCTGTGTGGAAAAAAAAAGTACGGTTTTCAGTGACTCCAAGCACCGGTGCCCTTAACGCTACGAAAGTTTTCTGATTTCACATGAAAACGTTGTTGTACAAACGGGGCCTCAGAAAAAAAAAAACAAGTTTGCACATTAATTAGGAGAAACACATTAAGTTAAAAACGCCACAGAGGCAGAAATCCATTGAAAGCGAAGAGGCCGGTGAATTTGCACGCCGCCCCCCGGCTCCTTGCGGGGCTCCTGTTTCAGCCTGCTGCCAGGCTGGCGTTAACAGAGTAACACTGATATCCACAAACATGCAAAAAGACCTTCTCCACATGACATGTCGTGTCACATGAAGAAGTAGGTGTCAACTTACGAAAGCTGCTCGGTGCAGCATGGAGACAAAGGCGCCAAAATGGCAGCTCGCCATTAAATACGTTGGGTCACGTAAATATCTCCCAGGCGTGTGCTGCTGTGTGTATTTGTCGGGGAGTGTGTTGATGCACTTAGTTAAGAATAGGGCTGTTAGCATGCAGGAGTCGCTTCGCCCAGTCAATTTAGGCCCTTTCTGATTGAAACCGATGGAGCGTTCACGTTTAGCATTAGTACACAAATGATCCGAACTGTTCTGCATCTTCTGCACCAAGAAATGACGACGTGCCGGCATCGCGGAGCACATAATGACGAAAGTAAGACGTGTGTGTGTGTGTGTGTGTGTGTCTCTGGGTTACTTTAATATGCTGGAACTGCAGGGAGTTTATTCCCTGGATTTTATAGAAAGATTATTAAACTGCTCATCTAAACAGCGTCATGTCATCAGCTAATGTAAAAGGTAGCGGCAAGACTCAAAGAAGTGACGTTATCACATACAAGATTGTTGCGTTTAAAAAAAAAACAGGTGACATGGTAACGCGATAGGAGACATAGAAGAACAAACGCTACATACAGCAGCGAAAAGTCGACCAAGAGCCACTGATGGACTGAGTATTTCAAGACAGCTAACGCTAAAGCTAATGCTCAGACTATAGCATGATAAAAACAGGAGTTGCGTCATCACAGCGCGACAGAAGGCAGAGGTTAACGAATGTGACATGCAGCAGCGCAAAGTCACTTCTGGCATGAAGACGACGTTGACGGTAATGCTAAAGCTAATGTTAAGCTAACGCAAAGATGGCCATGTTTGACAAGATACTAAAATTCATTTAAAATAACCAGAAATTTTAATGTTTTGCTTTATGTAAAAGAAACTTCACATCACTACATACACGTTATGGTTTGTACGGGAAAGTTTGAATAGTTTTTAGGAGTACTTTTGCTTGATATGGATTAAGCACTGAAAGTGTATTTGAGTAAAATGTATTGTGTTCTTCCTTCCTGTGTGGATTACAAATACAACCTGTAATAAAGTAATATTTTATTAATACATCAAGCATGATAAAGTAGCAAAATTGATTTGCATTTAAAATGAACCAAGTTCTATTGATGGTGCAATTGAATGCAATTTTAAAACAGCGAGCGTATTTCCCAGAGTATAAGCAGTACCAGTGTATACGATAAAAAAATAAACAAAATATCTATATATATACACATCTCACTGTTGTATAGGACACATTTATGTCTCCATGTCCAGATGTAAGTGTTGATAATCCCGGTCCAACAGAAAAAAGAAAATCGGTTAATAACTTGAGGATTTTTTTTTCGAGAAGCATAATTTTCCCTTGATTATTCCTCAACAATGATACTTGTAATTGCAAACATTCCTGCACTGTAACAGGGATAGTATTTGACTGGTTTCTACTGTGTCCCCCTCTGACCCCTCAGGACTCAGACTTCTACCTGTCCCCACTGCTCGTTCTGAGTCTCTCCGTTTTTTTTCCATCCGTCTCTACAGACTGTAACTATGTCCAACACCTCGGCTCAGACTCAGCGGGATGAAATCACCGGCAGGAAATATTCATGCGCTCATCCAATAACATACCGAAGCAAAGAGCACAACATAAAGTTCCACGCCAGTCGTGTCAGCTGATAGTCGTGTTCGCGATGTGGTTTCATTGGGTGGTGCTCGTCCGGATGATGGGAGACAGGAGACGGGCATCGAGTCAGGAAATGTCCACCTTTGACATTTCATGGGTGTTGATGTAATCAGACGTGTCGTGATTTTACAGTGTGATTTTCACTCCTGTAGTTTAAAAGTTTTATGAATTACCAAAAACGTGACAGAAGCACCTGAAACCTTTATCTCCAAGTACGTGATCTCTATAACTCCGGGTAGCTGCAACCTCTAGCTATGGGTACCTGAAACCTTTAGCTCTAGATACGTTAAACCTTTAGCTCCAGGACCATGAACCTTTTAGCTCCAGGTACCAGAGAGCTATAGCTCTTTGTACCTGAAACCTTTAGCTCTAGATACGTTAAACCTTTAGCTCCAGGTACCAGAGACCTTTAGCTCTTTGTACCTGAAACCTTTAGCTCTAGATACGTTAAACCTTTAGCTCCAGGTACCAGAGACCTTTAGCTCTTGGTACCTGAAACCTTTAGCTCTAGATACGTTAAACTTTTAGCTCCAGGTACCAGAGACCTTTAGCTCTTGGTACCTGAAACCTTTAGCTCCAGGACCATGAACCTTTTAGCTCCAGGTACCAGAGAACTTTAGCTCTTGGTACCTGAAACCTTTAGCTCTAGATACGTTAAACCTTTAGCTCCAGGTACCAGAGAACTTTAGCTCTTGGTACCTGAAACCTTTAGCTCCAGGTACATGAACCTTTTAGCTCCAGGTACGTTAAACCTTTAGCTCCAGGTACCTGAAACCTTTAGCTCCAGGTACATGAACCTTTTAGTGCCAGGTACCAGAGACCTTTAGCTCCAGGTACCTGAAACATTTAGCTCCAAGTACATGAATTCTTCTGCTCCAGGTACCAGAGACTTTCAGCTTTAGGTACCTGAAAGCTTTAGTTCCAGGAACCCTTAAACTCCAGGTTCTTCTATATGCGGAACTACAAAGATTCCCGTGCCAAACGCTGCCTGTGTTTTCAGTTCTGAATGAAATATTACAATCAGACCTACGAGGAAAGGAAAATAAATGAAAAGCTTGAGGTGTGTCACGTTGTAGGAGGAACAAGCAGGAATCTAGTTTTTTGGGGGGGTTTTTCAAACGCTTGTGGCTCAGTTCGAGACCACCTATGCAGAGAAAACCCTGAAACGTGGGAATACACAACCACTCCAGCACGGGCGTCATGAAAAAGATGAAAGTCATATAACAACAACACGATTAACCCAAAGATAAACTCGGTGAATGTTTGTGGATTCAGTTTGCTGTCAGTTGTAGTTACATGCGATACCAGTGATCGCTTTACCATCCGGTAACAAAACAAAAACTGGTTTTACAGATACCTTTAATGTACAAAAGCAAACATAACATCACAAGGTAGTAGGAGTAGGGAGTGGAGGGTATTTTATATCAAAAACACAGAGACAATGAGTATTCTTTCTTATTCTTTATCTCAGCTCCAAATACGACGGTGTTCGCGGTTAGAATCCAAAAACGTAGCTACGCGGTATCAGAAACATATCATTAGCAGGTTATGGTTATATATATATACATACATATATATATATATATATATATATACATATATATATAAAATGTAATATATCCTGCTTATATTCACTGTTTAGGACTGGTAGAGGTGTCCTTGAGCACAATGTCATTATGAGACCTAACAAAAGCAGACAGTGCAATTATTATTTACAGGATGAAAAGATTAGTCAGAGCGTGTAGCCATACTAAATATAGTTCTCCGGTCAGCGTGTTAGCATGCTGATGTTTAGCAGTGATAATGTGTACTGTCTGCACTTTTCATCGAGATGCTAAAAGTCCTCTGAGGAAGACTCAAGATTTCATGCTCCAGAGTTTCACTACTAGTACAGTGGAAGTGAACAATATGTATTAAAGCGAATCTGAAAATGTATCCTGCACAGACATATTAGCGCCTATTTGGCGACGACCGACTTACTTTATCAAACAACTGGATTTTCAGCTTTCGCGTCTATTTATGCGTAGCGCTATGCGTACCGCAGACCAAGCTAAATCGGGGACGATTCATGAGTACAAGTACAGGATCGGAACAAATACCGGTATTGATGTTGGTGCACTCCTACTCAAGAACATCCTCACAAGTTAACTGGACATTGTTCTACTACATGGAGGTGAGGGTTAGGCTTCAGCGTAACATCTTAGAGGCAACATGGGGTTCGCTGCTAGCAAACAAATGATGAGTACCAAAGTATCTCGTCCAAAAATTGTGACTTCCAGGTGTTCAGATCTCAAATTTATTACAATGTGCCGTTTTCTCTTGGTATTTTCCATTCACATGCCAGGTGAAAAAAATTACTGACACGAGTCCGAACGAACCTCCGCTGACTCGGAGGTGACGATTGCTCACCGCTCGCGCCAAATCCGAACTCCCCATTCCAGAAACTGAACCATCTGCTTCTATTTTTAACCGTTTATGCCCGGAGATACCTGTTGGCGACATCGGGATAGCTCTGCGAATGCCTCAGTGACATCTTGATTCATTGGCGCAGTTCACCAAGGAAGGTAAAAAGCCAAACCCCCAGCTGCTCGTGGAAACTTCAAGAACGAGCTGCAAAAAGCAGAAGGTGGCGCTACGAACATCTCAACCAATCACGAGGGTCCCAGAAAGAACAACAAGGACACCCAATGCTGAGCGGCGGATCCACGAATAGGGTGACATTAAAGAAAGTGTACATCTTCAATTTTCACCATCAGTTTCTCGATTGACCAACAGAGTAGCAGGTGGAAGCCACAGCTGACGCCCCCGGTGCCAAAACAAAGAGCCGAATGCGGCTCGACACGCCGCCACCGTTTCCTAATGAGCAAGAATTCTCGGGGAACATGTGTTTGTGGCAGCAGGTTTACACCAATCGACTCTGTGGCCACAGACCTGAGCGTGAAGAGTGCAACTGTCTGGGCATGTCAAGCGTAACTGCAGGGGGGGGGGGGGGGCTAGGGCAGGTGGGGGTGAGGAAAGAGCCGGAACAGGTGAGATCAACTAATATGGTGAGGTGTTGAAAGGCATGAGAGTGACAAGGTGCAGCATGCTGCCTGACGGCTCAGGTAAGTTCACTTTTGGGGGGGGGGGGGGGGGGGGGGGGGGGGCAGGCTGCAAGAGAGACAGGATCTCAAGAAGAGGCATACTTGCCCTCTGCTGGTGATCAGAAGAATCTGCATATATCTGCATGTCCTCTTCTTTTCTCTCCTTCCATTCCTCAACCCAAACCAGAGCAGCAGAAACTCTCCGCCTCGGACTCTGGTTCTGGTTCTGGTTCTGGTTCTGCAGGTTTCTTCTTGTTAAAATAGAGCTTTTCCTTCTCGCCGTCTCCTCTGCTCGCTCATGTCGGATTGATTTTTTTTTTTCTATGTGAGAGTCCCTTGAAATGACTCTAAAAGAGTCAATTCTCCCTCTCTTGACCCTCCCCAATCTTCTCTTTGGCGCCCCCCAGTGGAGGTCCGCCCTGCACGTTTCAACGCCACTGCTTTATAACATTTCAAACGTGGAATTACTGCCCAGAAAATACCATCAACATGAAGCTAAAGACAAGTTGGATAAAAAAAAAAAAAAAAAAAAAACTGCTTGATTATTGTGATTTATGATTAATAAGTGATGTAAGAGTTCAGCTTCAATAGACGACGTCAGGCTAAAAAGTCAGACTTGATCACAAAACGAGTATTTATCATGTAATTAGATTCAAATGTTACAATCACAGAGTTAATTGTCAGTACATGGAACAGACTTCCAAAGTACACCGAGAGTGACAGAAGCTCCTCGGTGTGTTGCATAACAATGCTCCGTTTGAACCAGGACACGCCTAAATTATTAAAAGAGCCGCCGACTGTTCTTTTGTCTGGCATAAGAATCACCAGAGTCCAGTTTGCAGAGGATCCGACCAGAAGAGAACATTTCTGGAAAAACTCAATATCTGTGGACGGTACTGCGAGAGCAATAACGTCTGAAAACCAATTGATACAATAAAAACGGTTCGATGATTTTGGTTTCAAGTTTGGTTTCGTTTAGGACAATTATGACTGCTTCTGGATTTTTAAAAAGAAAAGAAAAGAATCAAAAACATCTGATTTTATAGAATAACGTACAATTTAAAAATGACATTTTGGAGTTTTTTGACTAAAAAGAGCTTGAAATTTTTCTGTTTCAGTGCAAAAAAAAGTCAGTGAAGTGTCTTTTTGCTTCAGAAATGTTTTGCGTTATTTCCACAGAAACTGTCGAAACGCTGAAAACAACGTAGTTGGCGTTAAACTGCCACATTGGGAGTCGTTTTCAGTGACGGCGAGCACAGTTACAACCCTGCAAAAGTTTTCCATCGTCACTTCAGAACACTATTGTGGGGGAAAAATTGGATTTTAGACGTGCGATAAAAAAAAGAGTTGTCTGTTGTCAAAGCGATTCCCGGTTAACGCGACACAATGAACGCTGCTGCTTTTTTGTCCCTGGCGACTCTCGCTGGTGTTGAACCGACACCCAGAATGTGGAGCACCCCCTTCCAGCTGTTGGCTGTCGCCCCTCTGAATGACCTCTGACCCCCCCCAAACCGTTCCTCCCCACTTCCTCGAGCCGCTGCCAGGCCAGGAGATCAGCCCTGCAGCTGCCCACACTCCCTGAACTTTGCCCAGCGGGGACATTCTTCACCAGATCTCAACACACACAAAAAAAAACCCAACGGTCGTCATAAAAACAATAAAATCTTTTTATGAGTTCCAGGAAACACAACTTCGCTATCAGTCGCTGAGAGGCCGTCGTATATAAAGTGAATCCGGGACAACGTGTATTTTATTCTCATTTCAACTGGTTTCATCTACGTGGAATAGAAACAAAACCACCTGTGCTCAATTTTTTTTTTTAACTCAAGGTACAAAACTTTCATTGAGTTGGTATTTGGTGTCCAATTTTAAAACAAAGGAATGTATTTTTTTAACTCTCAAACTCAAATCTCTGAAACTCACAGCAACAATTAATAGTTGTTCTGCACATGCTCAGTAGATGGACAATTAAAAAAAGTGTTTTCCTCCAGAGAGTCATGAGTCTTGAGCTGCAACGAGTCGATAAAATCGATTAAATTCGATAATTAAAATGTTGCCAACGAATATCATTGTCGATTCGTTGTGCCGCGCGATTTATGCGCCCACTCGCCACGTTGTGGAGTCGTTTACTTCACCTTCGGAGTTTTGTCAATGCTGGCTGACTGAAATAAAGTCTGACTGAAACTCAATCGCCATTGTTAATGTCGATGACATACTGTTCTCTGTGTGTGTAGTGTGTGTGTGTGGGTCTATTACATAAACTAACAACAGCACCCACTAGTGGCCAAACATGCGAGGTACATCCTTTTACATGGTTCTGCCATTGTAAACGCAACACATTTCTGAAATAAAAACACAAAAAACGATATGTTTTCACTTGGAAAAATGGAAATTTTCAATTGTCCAATCACTCTCAGGGGTAAAAGTGTGTTTTGTGCTGGTAGGGAATTGTTAGCATGTTAGCAAACTCTATTGGCTCTATTGGAAACTATTGGACAATTCCCATCTGGGATTAATAAATGATCTCTATTCTATTTTATTGGCAGCAGTTCTCCTGTGACTCCAGTTTCACTTATTAAAGGCTTAAAAGCAGGAAATTCAAACACATTTAGTTGTTCACAAGTTCTTCTAATGTGGGCGGGAGCGGTAAAATAGTACCATAATGACCTTTAAATATGAGCTTTTAAGTTTGTTTTTTGTTCTGCTGCACAGAGTGAAGATGATGATAATATCTATAGTTTTTAAAAACCAAACAATTACGGAAAACTAGTACGATCTCGACATAAAGACGATTTTAATGATGCAAACTAGAAATATCAATAGCGATGACGTCGCCACCAACTCTGCTAAATTTGGAAAGGTTTTTTTTTTTTAAACGTGTAAATCAGTCGCCGGGGGAACGTCGACGATTACGGCCTATTTAACAATGTGAGTGAGAAACATGTCTGCAGGCTTTCACTTTATTTCCTGAAAGTCTTGCTGAAAAAAACCAAAACAAAACCCTGAAGCCGTTTCAAAATAACCAAATTCCGGAGGAATTTAGAGAAAAAACATTCCTGAGATATTTCAGCTTTTTTTTCGAAAACGAGGTCGAGTTGCTGGTTTCCTGGAGAACGGCGGCACCGTTAATTCACAGCCGTTACCAGAAGAACGGCGGCTTCAGGTGTGTTATTCTGGACGATGACGTGATGCCGGAGGGCCAACAAATTATTTTCATTCCTCTATTGAGGTCGTTCATTCTGCTTTTAACTCTCCTGCTGAGTTTCTTCAAAGGACCAAATCAAACAGACCTTGTCATTTCGTCGTCACACTGGCCAACAGGGGGGGGGGGGGGGGGGGGGGGTTGAAGCGTGATGATTGAAGCGTGTTGTTTCGACCGGTTTGGGTTCAAACCACAGGGGGTCTCGTCCCGAATGCCTGAATATGGTGGAGCGAGGAAAACTCGCTGCTTCTTGGGGCACGAATGCCAGCGTTGACGCTCATTTGGCCGGCGTTTACAAGACGACGACACACACACACACACACACACACACACACACACACACACACACACACACACACACACACACACACACACACACACACACACACACACACACACACGACGAGGAATTCGACCGGGGAGTTCGTCAAATACGCTTCATTTCACAAGAAACACTGGAGCTTTACAAAAATCAGACGTCAATTGGCCATGTCATGACAAATCACCCGAGCTGCCGATTGCACCATTTCTATAGTGCTGTCAAGGGGGGGGGGGGGGGGGCGGGGGGGGTTACACAACCCACTGACACACGCTGAAACTCTGACAAACACTCAGCCGCTGTTAAGTCTTAAGTGGAAACACCTCTGGAGAGCAAACTGCAGAGTCGAATGGAAGCATTGCGAATAAGAAAAAGCAGCTCTGCAGCGGCGCAGCGGGGACGGAGACGGGGGCGGGGGACGGGGACGAAACAAGCCATTACTTGTCATTCTTTACCATGAGCCGGCTCCGACTGTCAGGTTTCCCTGGAAACCGCCGTGAGAGCTCCATATTCTCTTTATTTTGTGGCTGGCGACCGAACGCAGCAGAGAAACAAACAAACCGAGACACAGGGAATATAATCTACTCAGAGCGAGATGTTTTCTTGTTTGTCAAAGTTTCATCAAACGTAAGAACAAACCGATTGGAGGAACAGACAGTTGTGTTCAGGCTGCCAGTAACCAAGCTGAGGCCAATTTTATCCAACTCTGATCTAGAAGTGGCGACTCATGCTTTTATCTCGTCTCGTTTTGATTATTGTAACTCCCTTTTTACTTGTTTTAACAAATCTGCCTTGAACCGACTTTACATGGTCCAAAATGCTGCAGCACGGCTTTTAACAGGATCTAGCAGACGGTCTCACGTTACTCCTACTTTATATTCTCTGCACTGGCTCCCCATCAAATTTCGAACTGAATTCAAGATTTTAGTTCTGACTTTTAGAGCGTTGCACGGTCAGGCTCCTAAATATGTGTCTGACTTGTTGTGCCCCTGGTACTCCTCCGGTCGCTCCCTTAGGTTCTCGGGCCAGAACCTCCTCACGGTCCCACGGACCCACTTTAAAACCAGAGGAGACTTGTCCTTTGAAGCTGTTGCGCCTAAATTGTGGAATGACCTTCCTTTGTCGCAGCGTGAAGCCGACTCTGTAGATTCTTTTTAAGAAGCAGCTGAAAACACGGCTGTTCAGACAAGCTTTTAGTTGACATGGCTGTGATTGGTTTCCGGTATCTTAATTCCGTCTGTACTATTTTATAGTTTTTTATGTCTCTGTGAAGAACCTTGTGATTTTATCTGTGAAAGGTGCTATACAATTACATTTCTTCTTCTTCTTCTAACTGGAAGTAATGTGACGCTGCCGCAGTATGGAGACGGTGAAAAAAAACGCTCCTCGGGAGGATTTGGTCCATAACGTCAGCATTGATTGGCTGAACATCCATTCTGGACATGTCCTGTCCGTCCCGGAGGACGGCTCCGTTGAACTGAGACGGATTGACTGAGGGAGATTACACTGGGACTCCTGCAGGTCTCCGATGCAAATCATACGATCATACGGACGCTTTCCTCGCTTGTTTTAGAGGAACTATTAGAAAAAAATACTGAAGCTCAACAACCTGGACTCTTTTAAAACGTTACTTAGCGACTTGGGGACAAACTGTCTGCAGATTTTAATGTATTGACAATTTCCTGATATGTTTTATGTGTTTTATGAGCCTCGACGAGGTTTTCTTTCTGGTAAAATAAAGGTTAAACAGCATGAATTTTTAAAAAGAGGCAAAAATAAAGCACATTTTTACACAACAACGTTTTCCAAGTTGTGTTTTTTTTTTGGGGGGGGGGGGGGGGGTTGTCCCCCGGTGCCACTGAAAACACAAATTCATGGAAACGGCAGCACAAGGAAGAAATTCTTCCTCGACTCCGTCACCATGGAAACGAGGAAAACGCTCTGAAATGCTGCCACGACCGTAGTAAATAAGTTCGTCAGCTCTGCATGTCGCAAGTGGTTCTCCTGCACAAGAAGGACGATCCAGTGTCGTTTTATAGCTTTTATAGTTTTATAGCCGACAGTCACCATAACAACAATCCAGCTTGGTCGTCTGTCCATCCGAATGTCGGTATTCTCCCGGTATTAACGTTCAGAGTGCAGAGTCTCTGGACACACGTGTGAGTTCTTCCTTGACAAACACAAACAACAATTTTAAGCCCTGGCATGCGAACTACATCGATTTCAACCTGAACACAGACGTCGTTTCTACAACACCGGCGTAGAAACGTGAAACTTTTCTGAAATAGAAATGCAAAAAAAATGTAAATGTTGCGGTTCCACATTGTGGTGTAAAAAGAAGGTGACGCCGAGAGGAGGGACAACATTTCAAGTGAAAACGAATTGTTTCAACGATTTCGGAATAGTTGTGCGTTCAACGTATTGTATCCATGGAAACGGCGGAAACGCTGAAAACGATGTCGTTGTCATGTTGGGCCAGTAGTGTGTGCTGCAGGTTGTTTTTTTGTAAAGAACCACGCACGCACGCGCACGCACGCACACGCACACGCACACACACACACACACACACGAGCCTAGAGAACAATACACTAAAAACAACAACAACAACGGGAGAGCACTGACACTCTAGTGGACAGACGACCAAGTTGGATCGTTATTACGGCGACTGTCAAAATAAAACTAGCAACAGGGAGCATGACACAATGGAGGAAAACACCGTTCTGACTGTCCCATCGACTGAGCATGTGCAGAACAACTAATTGCATTATTGCTGCGCTGCAGCGGCAGAGTTTTGGCCGTGAGAATGAAGACGGGCCGTTTTACAAACAAAAAGTTTGCGTTTTCACTTTAAATCGATGCCGTGTGAACGGGTTCTAAACTGCTCCCAGCCAGGTGGTCCTAATGTGTTGGCTGGTGTGTGTGAGTATGTGTGTGTGTGTGTGTGTGTGTGTGTGTGTGTGTGTGTGTGTGTGTGTGTGTGTGTGTGTGTGTGTGTGTGTGTGTGTGTGTGTGTGTGTGTGTGTGTGTGTGTGGACATGACAGGACCTGCACAGATTTTAAAAAATGTAAAAAAAAGTCGACTGATGAAGAGGAAGATCATCCTGAAGACAAAACAAATACTTGACTATCTTTTTCCTTTTATACAGTCTTGAAGGGTCGTGTGTGTGTGTGTGTGTGTGTGTGTGTGTGTGTGTGTGTGTGTGTGTGTGTGTGTGTGTGTGTGTGTGTGTGTGTGTGTGTGTGTGTGTGTGTGTGTGTGTATAATCTACAGGGAGACAGAAACATCCAAACACACAGAGCTCAGCTTGATGAGGCTTAAGTCTGAGCCGCGCTCAGCAGTTTGTTCTCATCGGCAGGGTCGCGCTGCTCTTCCTCCTCCTCTTCCTCTTTTTCATCTTGTCCTCCTCGTCCTCCAGTTCTTCCTCTTCCTCCTCCTCCTCCTCCTCCTCATGATGTACTGTGCATGTGTAAGTGCGGGCCTACATGCTACATCCTCTGCAGGCCACCCAAAGCCAGCCAATAAGCCCCCCCCCACACACACACAGGGGAACCTCCCCCACCATTGGTAATCTCTCCATCACCACCCGACACACGCAAACCCACACCACATTAACCCTTTACAACAACACCCACCAAAATATTTGAAAGCGGAAAATGGAACCCTGTGGGTCTTTTTTTGAAAACAAACTTTCTTTTTATGTTCTTATTGACCAATAATGATGAATTGCAGGAAACAATAAGAGTATTAGAGGAATCAGCTCTGCTAATTATGGAGATCTGTGTTATTTTTTGCAGTATTTTGTTTTTCGTTTTTTTTAACAATTACCATCACAATGTTTGTTCTCTTTCGTAAACCGCCTCATATCGCCAGTTGAGAGGCTGGTTGATGCATTTGCCTTTTAAAAAACTGTTTAAAAAATATTGTGAGTCTACATGGAAACACACAACGAGCCTCGTCAGTCAGACTGAGATCCGGTTTCCACAACCTTTTCAAAAATGATGAAACGTGAGATTTAAGCCACTTAATCGTATAATTGTCCAGTAATGCTCTTTCACATTGCATTAAAAAGTCCTTGTAGAAATACCTTCAATTTTCATCCTTTTTACGGAACAAACTTCACACAAAATCACACGAGTGCCTTAATAAGAGCTGAAATCATTCAGGTAGAAAAATGTCCAATTTCTTTTTTTTTTTCTTTTTTTTTTAATACTTCATGATTTATAATTCAAAGCGGGATGAAACGGTCGATATTTCTCAATGAATTCCCGCAAGTCTTTCACTAGAGGATTCCGTGCGACCGTCCTTCATCGTTCAGGAAGCTGAACCCTTGAATGAATCTCCGACCTTCTGCTCTTCCTGGGAGAAACAGGAGCTCATCGAACAGAAAGGCAGAAAACCTCATTATAGTCTGTCGGCGTACGAGAGGTTTGACTCAGAACTTCAAGGTTTATTTTTGTCAGCGTCTTACACAAGCGGCCTGTATTTAAATGTGGGACAATTATGTGTATGGAGGGGGGGGGGTTATGCGTCATATGGTCTTTATATTGCATTTAAACTCACGCCAAGCCAAGTGAGCGAGCGCCGCGCCATGAAGACAGCCTCGGCCTGGGAACCGAGCCGGGCCCTGACCTCCTGGACGCTCCCGTGGAGCCAGACGCTAATCCTAAAAAACACAGATTCGCCGTGCGACCTCGCCCCGACGCGTCATGGGAACACCCGGGGGGGGGGGCCAGAAGTGAACCTCACATGAAAGAGGGAACCTGAACAAACTGCGGCGGTCTCTGTTGTTCTTGGCGTCAAAGCCGAACGCCAATGACCGGCGGCCACGGACTGCCGCAGACGTCCGAGTTTCAAACACGACGGGTTTCAAACCATCTGGAAAGTTCACAATTTTTTTTTTTTTTAAAAGGCTCCGTTTACACGACGACGAAGTTGGAAATGCATTTTTGTCTCTGAAACGTTTGAGTGTTGTGAAAACAATGTCAGTTTAAATGGACACATGACCAAGTTATATTGTCGTCACGGTGACTGTCAAAATAAAACCACCAGGTCCCAGGAGAACATAGACTGGGACTCGTGGACACCGTGGAGGAAATATTGTCCACTGACTGAGCGTGTGCAGAACAACCAGTCACTATGGTGTTGGTTCTGAGCATTTCTAGCAAAAGTGTCGTTTTCGCCCCGTCGGAACAACAACAAGAGTCACAAGACCGTTTTTTTTTTAAAAGTTCCACCACAGGAGCCGTTTTCTTTTTTTTTTTTTAAGTTAAGTTTTTGGCGACCCCCCCCCCCACGAGCACAGACACGCGTTTCCGCGTCTTGACTTTAAATGGTTGCCACGGAAACGGCATAATTTTCATTGGGCTCAAAAGATTTTCCACTCACGTCCACCAAAACGTTCCGGCTTCCATCAACGTTGTCAGAACATGAATGAACATGAACTGCCTTTGTTCAAGTAACGAGAAAATGATGGGCAGTTGTGGCACTTGGAACAAACCCCCCCCCCACCCCCCCTCAAAAAAACAAACACAGT
>NC_137650.1:33017615-33027927 GCF_963422515.1 Blennius ocellaris | reverse complement strand
AAAAAACAAACACAGTCTTTTATTAAAGAGTTCAGCTAAAAGGTAAGATTAGTGATTTATTTTTTTCCCCCCTCATCTCAAGGATTTTAATGTGAGTTTTGGCTGCTTGCTGGAGAAAAGCTGTTTTATTTTCAGTCTGGTTGGAGGTTTTAACACTGAATGTTCTTAACAGGGGGGGAACAGATGACATCCAGGGTGGGGGGTCCTTCAAGATCCAGCCGCTCCCGAGCGTCACTGAGGGGGGGTCTGATTATGATGCGCCGAGGGCTCACAGATGGTTACAGCGCCTTGCAAAAGTATTTACCCCCTTTGGCTTTTTTGCCTCCTTTGTTACATCACGATATGCCAGAAATACGGTGGCCCAACAAAGTGCTGACATGAGGGGGTGAATAGTTATACACACTGACATTCTCTGTTATTTGGTCCAGCTCGTCACAATAAGGGGGGTCATATCTTTAAAGTTTAAGGTATGTTCTGAAAATTAAAGGATGATAACCTCTCAAATGATCAATTTAATTCAGGTTGTGAAGCAACATGACGGATGAAAGGGGCAGAATACATATATGTCGTTTCACAGGAAACGTGACTAACTAAACAATTAAAGAAATGTTGACAGAGCCAAGAAAGAAAATTGTGATTCCTTTTGAAACCTGTAGACATAAAACATTACAACTACTGACTATCTCTATATGGTGGCGTAAATAACATATAAAAGGTCACATGACCAACCAAGCTACTTATCGTCAGGAAAATACAGTATCTCATTTTGTTTGGCTCATTTGTTTTGTCATTTTGTTTTTCTCCTCTCTATTTTCTCTTTATGTTCCATCTGTTAAAGCAGATGTGGGGGGGGGGGGGGGGGGGGGGGGGGGGGTGATATCTTCAAAGTTTAAGGCATGTTCTGAAAATTAAATGATGAAAACCCTCAAATGATCAATTTTTAATTCCAGGTTGTGAGGCAACATGACGGATGAAAGGTGGAGAACACAGTCGTTTCTCAACACAGGAAACGTGACTAACTAAACAATTAAAGAACTGTTGACAGAGCCAAGAAAGAAAACTGTGATTCTTTTTGAAACCTGTAGACATGTCCACATAGAGCCATCAACCAAAACATTATAACTACTGACTATAACACATAAAAAGTCACATGACCAGCTAAGCTACTTATCGTCAGGAAAATACAGTATCTCATTTTGTTTGGCTCATTTGTTTTGTCATTTTGTTTTTCCCCTCTCTAATTTCTCTTTACGTTCCGTCTGTTAAAAGCAGATGTTGCTGATCGTCCCACACCAGCAGGATCACAGACTCTCTGGGTAAAGGACGTCAAATTAGCGTCACCAAACGACTGAGTTGATTTTTGTTGTGATTATCTGCGAGTCTTTTTTTTTTCTTTCTTTCTCTCAGACAGTCTATAACATGATTTCTCTCTCTCGCTGTGCTGACAAACTAAACTGGTTGTGTGAGAGGGAAGTCTGTCCAGTTAGAAACTGATCGACTCATCGCGGCTAAAAAATGACAAGAACACGAATGGCGGCCTCCAGTCCAATATTCTAAGACGTAATAACGATCCATCTGTCCCTTCACTCACATTCTTAACGTTTATAACGTATTATGGACCTTTTTCTCAACAACCGACATAGCGCCTCGTGGGGAAAAGTCACTTCCTGTTTGTGCCGCTCTCATTGAAAACGGACCGTATTTTTTTTCATCAGCGCATCATATTAATAGTAAACACATATCAGAATGTTAACATATCATTTCAAAGTCTATAATCATGCCTCTAATAAATACATCAAATAATTTAGCACACTAGGTGAGACTTCTTAATCACGATGTTATGCACATCATATGTGGTAGCTAGCGGTTAGCTCGCTAAGCTATGTCTTTTCTTACCTTGAAAACGATGGATATACTCTTCATGAAGAAGTTATAACCCATTTTTCAAGTTTATTGTTTGTGAATTGAATGAAAAAGCTGGCAAGTCAAGGGAGCGCCGATGAAAAACATACGCTCCATTTCAATGAGAGCGCCACAAACAGGAAGTGACTTTTCCCCACGAGGCGCCATTTCCGGTTGTGGTGAAAAGGTCCATTCTCTGCATGTGCGTGTAGTTTCATTACAAACGCAAGCAACGGCGCCAACTCGTAGCCTGGCATGCTAACTACACCGTCTCCAGAACACCGCCGTGTGAATGTGAAACTTTTCTGAAACTGAAAAAACAAAAGCGATGAGTGTTACCGTCAAATGTTGTCATTATAAACAAGTCCTGATATTCCTGCTCCGTCGGCTGAACGCTCAGTCGCGAGTGTCGGTTTTGTGCCCCAGGGCTGAACTTGAACGTCTTTTAACACGCAGACATTTTGTTTCCTTCTCCAGTTATTCATTTGGGAGCTCACCACCCCCCCCCCCCCCCCCCCCCCCCTCCACCCCACCCCCGATACCGCCACAGTTGCTCTCCTGCTTTTAATCTGCCCCAAAGACGCCACGGGTCGTCTATCAATCCCAAAAACAAGTCAGAGATGTACGGAGGCGGTGAGGCGGAACGTCTGATTTAACGCCTCCTCTGTCGCAGAGAAAAGGCCTAAATTACTGAAGTGACTCGGCACCGAATGAGCCGCTCACAATAGCCGCCGCAAACCAGAGAGGTGGAGTGTGAGTCAGATATTCAGGAATTTCCAATTGTTTGTGTTGAAGCAACCGCTTTGATTCAACAATAACACAGAATCGTGAAGGAAACAAAGAGCGGGGAGGCAAAATGTGAGCAGTCCGACGCTGTGGGATTTTTCTGTGCATCATTAGTACTGCTCAGGCTGGTTTAATCTAGAAAATCATGTTATGGTCTAGATAGTACTGCTCAGGCTGGTTTAATCTAGAAAATCATGTTACTGTCAAGATAGTACTGCTCAGGCTGGTTAAATCTAGAAAATCATGTTGTCTAGATAGTACTGCTCAGGCTGGTTTAATCTAGAAAATCATGTTACTGTCTAGATAGTACTGCTCAGGCTAGTTTAATCTAGAAAATCATGTTACTGTCAAGATAGTACTACTCAGGCTGGTTTAATCTAGAAAATCATGTTACTGTCTAGATAGTACTGCTCAGGCTGGTTTAATCTAGAGAATCATGTTACTGTCTAGATAGTACTGCTCAGGCTGGTTTAATCTAGAAAAGCATGTTACTATCTAGATAGTACTGCTCAGGCTGGTTTAATCGAGAAAACCATGTTACTGTCAAGATAGTACTGCTCAGGCTGGTTTAATCTAGAAAATCCTGTTACTGTCTAGATAGTACTGCTCAGGCTGGTTTAATCTAGAAAATCATGTTACTGTCTAGATAGAACTGCTCAGGCTGGTTTAATCGAGAAAATCATGTTACTGTCTAGATAGTACTGCTCAGGCTGGTTTAATCTCATAACAGTTGGAAAATATCTGGATCAGTGCGATTACTGTAAAAAAAGGGAGTTTTTCCTTTTCACAGTCGTAAATAAACCTGCTTGCTCATGTAGATATGTTGGGTTTTTCTATTCTCTCTGTTAAAAGCAGCTAGAAATGACTGTGTTGTATCTAAAATAAAAAAAAGTTTTTTTTAATAAAAACAAAAGATCTTGCAAAGTTTCATCTCAGATTGTAGATCTGGAGTCGTGGCACCCGTTACCACCCCCCTCCCCCGGCTTGGAAGAAACCACTTTGAAATCAGAGCTTCCCATCAAAACACATTCCAGCCGGCCTTCGTCCACACCTCCCAGGCCGGTGCTCTTATTTTGTCAAATAACAGCGGCTGAACGTGGAGGGAGGCTCGGGACCGTCGCAGCAATTAGGGCGTGATCGGGAACAAAAGCAGCAAAGAAATATGCAGGCGGGAAATCGCCTCCTGTTACGGCGAAGGGAGTTCAGATCGCGGTTCGATTTACAACAGCAGGAGAGGAAAAGCACCGGCTCTGAGCGCACAATGAGAAAAGACACGAACCGCTATCTGAACACGAGAAGTCAGTGGAAGAAAGATTTACTAAACCACTATTACTAATACTTGAAAGGACAGACGCCGAGCATTTTCAAAAAGTTCCACCTTGGGAGCCATTCTGAAAAAGGGCGCGTAAACGAACGCCCAAAACACTACGAAAGTTTTCCGCTTTCGCTTGAAAGCCCGGGCCTGAAAGCGTCGACTCAGCCGGTGAAGAGTTTGGCTTCTGTCGTTTCCATGGAAACTAACAGTGCTTTCAACACTTTGCTGCGTAACCGTGGGGCGTCAGTTTAAAGGGTGTTTTAAACAAATCGATGCCCACCCGTACGGGTGTCTCACGATGAGCTACAGGATAAAATTCCTCAGATTTAACGCAAAGAAATACAACTTTATTGTGAATATGTTCAGAATAAATGTCCTCCACTCTCTTGGAGACAATGAGCAGGAAGTGCTGGCCTTTCTAATGACGGAGTGTTTGATTGGCGCCTCCACTCGGTCCCGGCTCTCCGGATGGTTTTACCGCCCGGCTCCTCGGCTTTGTTTCTTTCTCATGCTAATTCGGCCGGGAGCCGAACGGAGAGGCCAAACCGTGCTGAGCTCAGCAGAATCGCCACGACGCCCCGTTGAGGGAACCTCAGGGAATCTAAAAGCATCGATTCTGGATCGGCTTCTGAGAGATATTCTCCGAGGACTCCGACACGTTTCCAGTTCAGAAAAACACAACAGAAGCCACACAGCGTGGGTTCGTGTTTAGTAAACAATTTACACGACGTTTCACGTGAAAAAAAAACAACAAAACGCAGCATTCTTGTGGTTTTGTTTAAGGGAAGTTTGGCGTTTACACGGCAACGGCAGAAAACGACATCGTCGGCACGTTGGGCCACAAAAAGAACGATACGCTATAAAGAAACTTTATAAATAAACATTCCGGGTCGACGGTTTTAAAAGAGGCCGCCGAGCATCCGGAACATCACCCACGCTCTTCCTTCTCTTGATGTCATCACTCCCTCAGTGACTCACTACCCCTCCTCATGGTTTAAAGTGGTATTACAACACATGACGAGCCAGGGTTTTCTTTGACTCTTTCAGAAAACTATCGAGATATTTGTTTGTTTTTTTAAACTGCACATTACACCTTTAAGGAAACCGGGGCTGCAACTAACGATTATTTTGGTAATCGATTAATCTAGCGATTATTTTTACGATTAATTGATTAATCGCTCGACTGTGAAAGGTGTATGAAAATGTTTATTTTTTCAAATTTTTTTAACCACATAAAGCTAAAGTGGCGCCGCTTGAGGAAGTGTTGATGGAATAAACTTAAAGTGAATGTTTGTAGGAGGCTCTTGGTGCTCTGCTTTCTGATTGGATGAGAGACAGACAGATATTTATGAAATATATAAATGTACAAATCACTACATAACCTGACTTTAAAAACAAAGAAGGTTTTCATCAAAAAAACTCAATTGTCATGTCATTTTTCCTCTCGTCCTCTTTCCTTGAGTCTGTGTTTATAGAAAACGATTAATCGATTACTAAAATAGTTGTCAACTATTTCAATAATCGATTAGTTGTTGATTAATCGATTAGTTGTTTCAACCCTAAAGGAAACAATACTCAATTATAGTGAAAAACAAACTGGAGCAGGGATTGAGTGTGGTAATTTCAAAATAAATAAATCTCAACACAAAACTTTCCTTGATGCTTCAGACAAAACTGCAGCAGCTAAAGAGAAATTCAGGTTGCTGAACATGTAGCCACCAGCTAATGCTAAACACATGTAAGTTAATTTATTGATTCATTCATCTTCCACAATCAGCTTCAATCTAAAAATATTACTTCACGTATCAAAAAAACATTTTCATCAACTCCTTCCACAAAAAACCCCAAAACATTTTCTTTTTAATTATTTCCTGTTGGGAGTTTCAACCAGATGGTCTGATGCACAAACAATATTCAGATTTGTCAACATTTCAATCCAAGAATTAATGAATGTTTTTCAGCTTCAGCCTGGAGGAAGACGAGGTTTGGTTGTGAGACACACAGGAACCTCACAGTGATCGTTTTTTGATATGCAGCTTCAATCAACACAAAGAAACTGTGGTTCAAAACCTGTGGGGATGACAACAACAACAACAACAACAACAACAACAACAACCTGCAGCAGGACCAGGCTGGGAAGTGAGGTCTGAAGGTCTCGACCTGGATCTGATCAATCTGAACCTGGATCTGATAAATCTGACCCTGGATCTGAAAATCTGAACCTGGCTGCGATCTAGATTCTGTAGCGGGCTGATCCAGGCTCAGTGGCCGGGTCAGGCCCGTTCTCCGCCGCCCACATCCCTCCTGGCGCCCCCGCTGCAGGTGCCTGGAGCTGCGGGTGGAGTGTTTTTCGAACACCGTGGGAACACACACACACGCACACACACGCACACATAGTTACTCACAGTGATTGTCACTTCGTGCTTCTTCAGACGATA
Organism: Blennius ocellaris; assembly: GCF_963422515.1. Taxonomy (NCBI): domain Eukaryota; kingdom Metazoa; phylum Chordata; class Actinopteri; order Blenniiformes; family Blenniidae; genus Blennius; species Blennius ocellaris. Next base: position 33,021,486 of record NC_137650.1, on the reverse strand, counting down.
CTTCAGACTCTTCATCTTCAAACTTCGCGTCCTTCGGCGGAGTCGCTCCACAAAACAAGCGCACAAACTTTCCCCAGACTTCAGACGAAGTAGCGAAAAGGTTGATTTTCCTCCAGAAAGTTCAAATGAAGTTAAAAAAAAAACTAAATAATAGAAAAAAAAAAAAGTTCCGTCTCCTTTTTTTTTCCCTCACGGAGCGAGTTTCACCTGACGCCTCCAACCGCAAACTGCCTCGCGCTCTGACTGGCGGCCCCGGCGGACCAATCAGAACGCAGCACGCCTCGTGGTGGCAGGCGGCCCGGGCCAATTGGCGCGCGCGAGGGGCGGGACTTCCGCGGCCAGCAGCCGTTGGGAGAAGCTGGAGACGTCCTGGGACGAAGGTGGAAAACAACGTCGTGACGTCACGCTCACCTGAAAACGCTGTAAAATCACGTCGTAACGTCAAACTTACCTGAATCACCTGGAAGAAAGAGCGAAATATAACGAAAACCATCAATTACCAACAATTTAATACGGAGTAATATTAAAATAAAAAAGAATAAATATTAAATTAAATTAAATTAAATTAAATTAAATTAAATTAAATTAAATTAAATTAAATTAAATTAAATTAAATTAAATTAAATTAAATTAAATTAAATTAAATTAAATTCTTTTTTAAAGGTTGATTCCAACATGGGGTCAACATGAGGACAAGAGTATTCAAATAATCAAAACGACACTCGAGGTGAAATAAACACTGAAAGTGACGAGTTATTAAACTGTTCAAGTAAAAGTACAGCTTGAAAACTTTCCTCAAACACTACTGAGAGCACTAGTTACATTTTAACCACGTTGCCCATTGGCATTGTATTATGTAATGCACCGTGTCTGTCTGAAATTAAACAAATTATATTGTGTGTAAACCAGGTGTGTCAAACAGTTCAGGGTCAACAAACTGGCCTAAATCTTTGTAAGTGGGCCGGAACAATAAAATAGTGCCAGAACCACGTTTAAATTTTAAACTTTATTTAACTTTAACTTAATTGTTTTTGTGGCGGAGACTATACATAATAGAAAAGGCGACATTATTTCACAATTTCTTCAGAAAATGACTACAATCTGAACAAAATCCCATTTTTATGAATCCCTCTGGTGCAAAAACAAACAAAAAACATTTGAAATGTACCAGAAAGACTCTTGTACCTTCTGCGTTATGAGTGTTTTTACACCCTGACAGGATGATCAGCTCTCATGGCAGCACCGAGGTCTCAGGGTTCAGTGAAGTGTGGAATGAAAGAGGGCAGCATAGATTTATTTATAGAGCACCATTGAAACACAGTGCTTTTCAAATAAATAAAAAAAAAAAAAATACATAAAAGACTTACAAAGAAATATATTAATAAAAGAAATACATTAAAGCTTTAGAAAAAAATTCACAAAAATAAATAACAGAGTAAAAATAAAGAGTTTTTTTGTTGTGTGGATGAATTCATAAAGATTGGTTCACATTAAATAATTTGTGTTTCAAAAAAAAAATTGGCGTGAACATTTTTCACTTCAATAACGAGATGTATTTACGAAAAGTTAAATTTTGTGATTTTTTTCTTTCTTATTTGAGCCCAGAAATTAACAGCATCACAGTCAAAGCGTGAACTTTCTGATGTCTCCATTCAAGTCAATAAGTAAATAAATAATAATGAAACATTATTCTTTACTCACTGTGTCCTGCTGTGTTTTTATATGGGTGAAACATTAACCTGGCCTCTTCTTCAGGCGTCTCCATGGTGACGTCCGTCGCCGTGGAGACGGCTGTTCTGAAGCTCAGAGGGAAAATACTATACTAGAGACATTATTTTCCTTTTGTTAAAAACATCAAATGAAAAAAAAACAAAAAACATTTAACCTGTAAAATGAGGATAAAAGAAATAAACTAACATATACCACTTTCCTTATGAAATGTCTGAATAGTATTCTTCTTGCATTTATGAAATTAAAGAAAAAAAGTCATATTGCCAATTACTAATATTACAAATAATGAAAAAAAAAGACATGGTGAGGCCGACTGAGGAAGCTTTTAGGCAACAATATAAACTTTTCCACACTCACTCCGTCTCTCACTTCTATTTTTTTCACTCACTTTAAAAACAATTATTATTATAAAAAAAAAAAAAAAAATTCAAGTTGGTAGAAGATGGTGTGAAAAGCTTTTCTGTTCTGGTCAGACTTTGTGAGCATTCACTTTAAATAGAAAAAGAGAAATTGCATATAATTTAGCTTTTTTAATCACACACGCTCACACACACACACACACACACACACACACACACACACACACACACACACACACACACACAGTCTTCAGCTCAGAGAGGACACAAACACCGCAGAGGTCGTGTAAAAACTTTGTTTTTTTTTTGTGTTTTTTTAAACAAGTCAATACAAACACACAAAATACAAAAAAGAGTGACGTGGTTGAAATTTCACCAGAAGGCAGACGAACACTAATAAATACACACATGCAACATAAGAAGTGTGTGTGGGAACACACAGGAACACACACACACACACACACACACAGAGAGAGAGCTGCTGGTGGGAGAGGACCACACACAAACTCTTCTCTGATGGAGAAACCTCCTCGTCTTCCTCCTCCTCTTCCTCCCCGCCCGCAGGATGATGATGATGATGATGATAATGTGTGTGTGTTGGACTGCAGCTATGGCGTCAATTTAGTGGCAAAAACACAAGCGTGTAAAAAACTGTAATCGAGCGCAGTCGAGACTACTTCCTGTGCGTTCGTAGCGATGTTGAGTTTGGCACTTTGGGGGCGGGGCTTCGTGACCACGCCTCCTTTCCGATTCGCCACTTTTTCCCCGGTTATATAATTAATGACAAACTGTCAATAGAACTAATGATCTGGGTTTCACTACAGATTTTCATTTCCAGAGATCAGTTGAGCTGGCACGGTAAAAAAAAACAAAAAAACGTAAGCCACGCGACTGTTTGAGCGTTCGCATGTCGGAGGGCGGAGTTACGTGATGCACCCGAACGCATCACTCAAAGCCACCCGCTCCTGCAGTTACAACCAGACCAAAATGGCGACTCAAGACAAAAGTGGAGTCGACTGGCGGTAAGAGCCGACATCCTGGCTTTCTACATGGACATTTGGTGCCGACGCTGCGTGTTGCATTCGAGTGCGCTCAGAAATATGAACTCTTTCCAACGCGCTCTTTTCACTTTGGGTGTGGACAGTGGCTGATTCAGCCTAAATAGCTATTTATATCACTGCGTTGTTGTTGTTGTTGTTTGGGTGGTAAAGAGCTGCTACCTCAACGTGTATATACGATATGAGTAATCTATTGTTAGAGAAAACTAATTATTGTGATGAATTATACTTGAGCCACTGAAATGCACTTTAAAGAATGTCATGTATATTTATATTACATCAAATTTCAAAATTATATTTTACACTGCTTAATGAATTCAACATCAGCATGATTATTTAGGCTAAATGATTGATTTAGAAATTTGACTGAAATAGTTTGTATTTTAAAGTAAATGTATTTAATATATTGGATACTTGTTGAATTTACTATAATTGTGATGCCAGATTTCTGTAACGTTGTTGATTGAAGTGTGTATTATATTTTGTATAGCTACACTGGTGTTTGTTTGTTTAAGGTTTTTCCACCTGCATAAAATAAACGAGGGAAAGAAATTAAAAGCCTCATCATCCTCACAAAAGACCCCCCCCCCCCCCCCCATCCACAACAGACTGTTCACGCTTCTGCCCCCAGGCCGGAGGTACAGAAGCTTGAAATGTAAAACGAATGGACTCAAAAACTCTTTCTTCCCCGTCGCCATCAGACTCCTGAACAGCTTCTGACAT
>NC_137650.1:32995115-33012615 GCF_963422515.1 Blennius ocellaris | reverse complement strand
GCGGTGTTTTTCCACATATGCTGACACTCCCATGATATATTGTGCATTACAATGAACATCATCTATTTAGGGGGGGGGTCACGCAGCTCTAACACCTGTTTCTGTCGCGTGATGAGGTCCCAGTCGTCCACCAGCCAGGGTTTCAGCTCCTCCGGGATCTTCACTTTCACCTCCACGCGGTTGGTGAACATATCCTCCTGGACACACACAGCTTTCTTTTAAAACACTCGACAAAGAGAGGAAGACGACGCGCTCCACGGTGATAAGTGGAGGTACTCACGCTCTCCACGGTGGGATCGACCCGGGCCCTCTTCTTGCGGGGCCCCTGGGGCAGCTCCCCGCTGCTGGTGCCCTCGCCCGGCCCCGGGGCTGAACGACACCAGGTCAGTTAGATACAAACTCAAGCTTTTAGAACAGTTTGGCCGAGAGGCACGGATCATAAGGAGCAGCTTGAACAGCAGGCTGCTCTTTGTCATATTACACTAAAAGGTTAAATATAAAAAAAAAAACTTATTTTTAGCTGCTAAAAGCATCACTTCACCTTGTGTTGTGTTTTTTTTTCTCGCATTAAATCCACTTCTCCCTCGGTGATTTAATCAAATTCTCTGTGCTTACAAATGACTTCAATACCACAAAGTACATTTTCCTCGATAATCTGTATTTTTCCTATTTGTGGGGCTCTCTATATATACACGTCGTATAATACCGGCACTCGTCTCATCACAAAGTCAAAGACACGCTTTGTTCTCGTCCAGTTTACTTACTCTTTTGTTTTGCCTTTTTCACTTTCCTAGAATAAAAAAAGAAAAAAAAGAAAAAGAAAAGATAGTCAGGAATGACGTCGTGGTACAATTACACACAAATACACAAAATGAGGAGGCTTTAGCAGCGTTGAAAGGATCGTAAAGATTTATAGTAGTGACAAAAGAAAATGTAAAGTCTGAATAAGGATGTTTTTGTCTGAAAGTGAAAGTTTCATTACGAGAACAAACAAAATCACCTAAATCGACGGTTTATTCATCAGAACAAATCTTAATTTACTTTGCATCCAAATAAACAGCCTGTGATGGAAACTTCTTCTAAACCAGTGTTTTTCAACCTTTTTTGAGCCAAGGCACATTTTTGTCTTTGGAAAAATCTGGAGGCACACCACCACCCAAAAATGTTAAAATGTGAAACTCTGTAGCCTCTATTAACAATATAAAGTAATTCTCATCAAAGTTTTATCAACAGGAATCAAATAAATACTGAAAAAAGTATTTCCCAAATTATTTTTTTTAAATTTTTACTCCCTCGGTGTGAAACCTGGACCTGATGGATGAACACAGAGCTGAGATCCTGGTTCACATTCTTCCTTTTCAAAAACTTCTCCATCACTGTCACTGACACAGTACTTTGATACAAGATGGTAGCAGGTGGTGGTGATTAACCAGACTGACGTCTGTCAGTTTCGATTTCATCGGCAAAGTTCTGTGCTGCCATCTAGTGGCGAAGAGTATTGTAGCGATCACGGAGTTGGTCGCTGCAGGGCATGATGGGAGTTCAGGTTATGTGTTGCCGGAGGTTATTGAGGGTTATTGTCGGGGTTGTTGTGTGTGTCGATTTGTGCTTGTGTTGTGTTTTTGTTCCTCGGTTCAGATAGTTAATTATTTTGTCTAGTTTGGTTTGTTGGAGGTTGGTGTGCAGCCATGACTGAGAAATGTGTTGTGTGGAGTCTCATCCTGTTATGAAGTTCCCGTTGCCAAAATAAAAGCCTCTGGTGATCAGCTGGCAGAAAAGAACCTCGACTCAGAGCAATTCTTCCGCGGCGCTCACTACAGTATTTTTTACATGATTACTCTTCAACACACTGCTCTCACAGCTGACAGCGGCTGTGAGAGCAAATTTTATTTTCGCAAAAATGTGAAATTGGATCATTTCCCACGGCACACCTGACTTTATCTCGCGGAAACACCAGTGTGCTGCAGCGCAGTGGTTGAAAAACACTGGTCTAAACTGATCAAATGTAGAGAAATATACGTTTCCTCTGGTCTGAATGTAAAAACAGGAAGAAATGCGTCACGACGCCAGAGGAGTTTTGCTGAAACGTGACGTGACGTGAACGAGGCCAACACTTACAGATCGACATTTTTCTGCTGCACGGCAGCAATCTTCTTGCTTGGTGCTAAACCCCTCATCTTTCCCTCAACATAATGGTCCCTGCCAGAGGAGGAAAGAGCAGAATCAGAACAGGAAACAGCTTTTCGGGGAGCAAAGGAGACATTCGCTGACATTTAACTTAAAGTATTCGCTTTAACTTTTGAAGTGAAAATGTGAAAATATCTGGTGTTTTTGAAGCAAATTTCAAGACTTTAAGACCTTTTTTTTTGTCAAAGAAATAAACAATATGCACCTGCTGCTCATAAGTGTAAAAATCAAGAACAAATGAATGAACCATGTTATTGATTTATAAAAAAAAATAGCCTGAAGAGGTTTTATTAGACGCTTGTAAAGTTCTATTTATTATAAATATTAAGTTGTTACCGTTGCATTAATATTAGAAATGTAAAGTTACGCAACATCACAACCTACAATTATTGGTCCAGCAGAAACGGAGGAATCGAGACGTTAATATAGTCCGATAAAGTGTTAAAATCTGGATTTTATATTATAAATGAAAAAAGTCTGCTTCAGAGTCCAAGTCTTCTTTTAAAGAATGTGAGTGAGGTTCAATGTTTTGGTGTATAAAGCAATTCTTCTATTCCTTCTTTTCTTTCAGGATGTTAAAGGGTTTAAATGGTCAGTAATGGGGGGGGGGGGATAAATAAATAAAAAAACTTACTGATTGGCCTTCTGAAGCTCTTTTTGTTTCGCAAGGTTGCTGTCCACATATTTGAGAACTCTGCTTTCAGGAACCCATTCATCCCAGCTGCAGGAGGAGAGACACCGAAGACCTTCAACACAGCTTTTTTTTTTTTCTTACTTTCTTTCTTTCTTACATCCATCAAACACGCAAAAAGGTCAAATGAATGGCGGCGGACGTTGGAGAGCCGACGGAACCATTAAAGGAGCAACAAAGCAGAGACAAAGTGCTCAACACAGGAAATAAACAGGAGAGGAGGTGAAGAACGGCCACAGAGAGACTCACAGTATGAAGGACAACATTCGAAACTATTGAAATGCAAGAAAAACGAAGAAAATAAGTAGAAAAAAAAAATCATTGGTGCTAAAGTGGTCCAGAACCACAGAGATGTGTAACAATCATCAAGAGATGAGGAAAAAGCAAAAGATGCAAGAATGTCACAAATTAATTAGAATAATATACCGAAGAGTAAAACACAATTTCACCGGAAAATACTTTAAAAAAATGAACAAAATGTCAAATAAAACCACCGGAACTGGATTAAAACGAGGAAATGAAGTAATTCAAAAGAATCACAACTGGCATAAGTTACTTAGAAAAAATGATTTTAATGGCTAAATAATATAAATGAATGTAAAAAATAAAAATAAAAATGTAATTCGATATTTGAACAAATTAAATATGACATGGAAGTAAATCAACCATTTATACATAAAATACAATAACAAAGAGAAAACAGATGTAGAAAAATGTATGATGTAAAAAAAAAAAAAAAAAGTAAAATGCTCACGATGGAGCGAAATGAAGAAGAGAAAAGGCCTAAACAGATGAAAACGCACACAAACTGATGGAATTCCACAAATCTGAGGCCCCGTTCACACAACGTTTGAAAAACGCTCCGTCTCCATGGAAACGGTTTAAAATGCAACTTTTCTGAAGGGTTCTGGACATCGTATTTCAAAACGTTGCCGTGGAAACGTGAAACGAAAATGCGCAAAACGAAGGCCGACACACGTCGAAGAAACAAACTCACTTTTTGTTCCATCCGCTGTAATGAATGAAGTATTTAATCTGCTTCTCCTTGATGTTGATCTTCACACACTGCAGCAGAGACAAGATTTACTTATTTCAAGGTAACAAAGTACTTTATAAATGCTTGATATCACTGCAGTACTACAACTATTGCAAACTTTTTCTTCTTTGGGAGGCGGGTACAAGTACTCGAAAGTACAACGTGTAAAACATGTGTTAATTACTATGATGTGAATATTTGTAATGCATTACTTCCTCATGTCATGTTTTTTAAAAGTGTACAACTAAACTTATTATTAATACGAAGAAAAGTATTCGATAAAAACAACTTGGTTAAAGTAATGCAGCCATTTTTCATTCATGTTTCCATTTAATTAAAGAGTATTAATGTAGATTACATAGTGTAAGTTACATAGTCCAAAAGAGTACCCAGAAAACTTCAAGTACTCTAGAATATAATACTAATAAAATAAACTAATACTCATAAAAGTGACATAATAGGAGTACTTGTAATGAGTTACTTCTACAAGACGTGGTGTGAACTGATATTAACTATAAGTTACTCAAAAATAAATACTTGACTGGTAATGGTAATAACTTGGTATTTGTACTTCATTGGGTCACGCGCACGCGCGCGCACACACACACACTCACCTTGGCCTCATAGAGCAATGGCCCATGAAAACACAGGACTCTTTCACCTGAATGGAGGGAAAACAAATGTGAGAAAAATACAGCACAGAACACAAAACAGCCACAATGTCCTGAACTCCAACAACCTGCCGAACAGCCTCGGACAGTTCAAAGCCTGCAAATGTGTCATTTGAACGCGCCGGGGTGTCTTTTCGTGCCAGTTTGAGTTGAGCTAACATATGCTAACTGTTAGCATCGCGCTAAGGTCGATTAAACGTTTATCTCGTGAAAACAGCGCGTTGGGATGTGACGTAACGCGACGCTAAAGTGGGCCTGCGTTCATTTTTAATATGTCAGAGGTGTGATTTGGCCCCTGCGCGCCGCTCGGGAGAGTATTAGCCCGGAGCTCCAGCAGCAGCGGCTACAACAACAATAACAACCCCGCCCCCCTGCAGCCGTCCCCGGCGCGCTCGGCGCGGCTCCCCCCGCTACAAACCTTCTTGAAATTTAGGTTTAGGGTCCTGTTTTGGCGCCATTCACAGACTCAGCTGGTCGGATCTCCGAGTGATCAAATTCCAGCATTGCCAGAGTCCATTTCTTCCAGGCAAGAACACCCCCGACATCGGAGCCAGAGCCAAGGAGAAGCCGAGAATGGGCCGCCTGTCCCCGGTCACCTGACCTCCGCGAAGCCCCGGAGCCGCGGTGCGTTCACGGACCGCTGTGAAAGCTCGGACAAACTTCGCTATCATCCAAGAAACTGACTTCCTGCCAAACCGATGACATAATAAATTCAAAATGTGGATCTCGAAACGACTTGCAACCTGTAACTCATGCACCTGCTGATTCAATGCATAAATTGAATTAATAAGTGGATTGTGACCTCAAGGTCAAAGGTCAAGTGCTCAGCTTGACTCCTTGTCATTCAAGAAATCCTGGTGTACTTATGGACCTGAAATCCAAAAAATCACATTAAGACAATATCCAAAATCTAGCTCAGACGCCTGATGGCGGGGTGCACCATCAGAATGTCTCTCCCCAACTTTCCAGACGATTACTGCAAACGATGCAGGTTAAAGGTCAGGGAGATTTGCCGAAAGTCTCCACCTCTGAGCCTGGTTCTGCAGGTTTGTTCCTGTTAAAAGGGAGTTGTTGTTTTTTTTATCCCCTCCTTCTCCTCTTCTTGCTGCTCATGTGGAATTGTTGGTTTTTATCTTTAAAAGTGCCTTGAATTGACTGTGTTGTATTCTGTGCTATAGAAATAAAATGTAATAAAAAAAGAAAAATCCCAACCTGTCCATTTATTTTTGAAGCCCAATATGTTGGTTAAAAAAAAAAAAAAAAAAGCTCGATTGGCTGAAATCCATCCCATCTGATCCCCATGTCCACGCCACCACATTAAGGAAGTTACACAGAAGAAATGCCAATGGAAACAGAAATTCTTCTGAAGTCGCAGGATTTCTCAGAGTTTTCTGGCCAGCAAACCAGTTCTGAAGGTCAGAATCTTCACATGAACTCCAACGAGCTGTTTCATCACTGAATTGGCTTTAATGTGAGCAGAGCAGAAACACGAGCGTCTCCAGATGACTGAAAACCCCTCAGGCCTGTTTACACCACCACGACTTCACGTGAAAACACTAAACCTTTTTTTTTTTTTTTTACGGTTTGTCACATTAATGTCTACAATAGTATCGTTCTCTGTTCACGTGTATGGTTTCATTGCAAAAAACAAACAACAGCACCAACTTGTGGCCAAACATACTAACTACATCATTATCAACATTCCGTTTGCGTTTCCAAGGAAACATCGTCACGGGAACGCGAAACTTTTCAGGAACAAAAACTATGTATTTTCATTTGAAAGGTTATGGTGTAAACACAAACACACACAAACATGCGGCAGTGTGATAGAATTTCTTTTCAGTCGTATGAGTGACAAAGGGAGGTACATTGAATTTCCAGGGAGAATAAACATTTTATAGAACAGTGAGCGGAAGTGTTGACTGATGAGGGCGAGCGTGAGAAACAGCTAAGAGGGTCGGAAATAACTACGGGAGGCAGAAAATAATCCCCTCCACATTCTTTTGGCTGGCAGCGCAAATAAATGAAAATCTTTTTCAACTAGGCAGAGGAAAAGAAAAAAAATCAGCAAATAACAAGGGGGAGGAAAAAAAATAAAAAAAACAAAGCAAAAGATAAAGAGCAAGAGAAAGGCTTATATATATAAGCCTTTATATATATATATATATATATATATAGATGAGCCACATTTTCCAGGATCTCTGAAATGTCTCTGATTGCGTCTCCATAGAAAATGTCAGTCTTTCCATGATATTTAAGTCATAAGTAGTTTTGTTCGAGTGGTCTAATGTTGGAATGTGAGACCGTCCAGGAACGTATTGACGATTCATGACTGTTCGTACGTCAACTCTGTGGTCACGTGTCCCAGATTATTTCAAGAAATGGCTGGGAGCCTGTTTATGCTCGTGTTCAGGGCTCGACACATGATCGAATCACTTGAAACAGGTTAAAGACATGTTAATCCCAGGATAAACACATGTTAATGGACAGGTGTAAACATATGTTAATCCCAGGTGTAAACACATTAATGCCAGGAAAAACACATGTTAATCTCAGACGAAAACACCTGTTAATCCTAGGATAAACACATGTTAATCCCAGGTGTAAACACCTGTTAATCATAGGATGAATACATGTTAATCCCAAGTGTAAACACATGTTAATCCCAGGTGTAAACATGTTAATCACAGGAAAAACATGTTAATCTCAGACGAAAACACCTGTTAACCCCCAGGTTAAACATATGTTAATTATATTTTAAACACATGTTAATCCCAGATGTAAACACACATTAATCGCAGGATAAACACATGTTAATGCCAGGTATAAACACATGTTAATCTCAGACGAAAACACCTGTTAATCTCCAGGTTAAACATATGGTAATTCTATTTGAAACGCATGTTAATCTCAGATGTAAACACACGTTAATACCGGAATTAAACACATGTTAATCTGAATTTTAAACACACATTAATCCGAGGTGGATACAGATGTTTTAGTCCCGAAAACAGTCGCGTGGCTGATGGGCGATTTACCAAAATGTCATTGGTTTTTTTTCTCCCTAAAGTCTAATTGTTCAATATTATGCTAAAAAGATACTGCAGTGTGAAATAAAGTGCAACCGGGCTGCAGAAACATTTAAAGTCGAGAACATGTTTATTAACACACATAAGCAAATACAAACTTGACGTTTTAGACTCACAGAAACGAGTTTGAACGAACCTCCTTCTCTTTTATTTACAAGCTATTGTCACTTTTGAATGAACCCAGCTCTGGTATCGACACAGTATATTTACACTGCCACCACGTACAGGTCACGTCGTCTGCTTTTACATTTAAACAAGAATGGAAGCGTCTTATTCGGGTTTCGCTCCAGTGCGCAGGAGAGTGCCGCGCGCAATTGCGCACCGACAGTGAAGACGTGCCTCCAGAAGCCTTTACACGGAGTTATTAGTCCCTCTGTGTGTGCGAGCGTGCGTGTGTGTGTGCGTGTGTGTGTGCGTGTGTGTGTGTGTGCGTGTGTGGTCACTTCACTTCAGAAACTCTCCACTTTTACGCACGGCCTCACACGGAGTGTCGACTGTCGGCGGCTCCCTGCGCGCGCGCACCACACTACCTCCTGCGGACCAGACCCCTCAGCTTGTCTCGGAACTCCCTCCTCATCAGGCAGTATATGACGGGGTTCAGGCAGCTGTTGGTGTGCGCCAGGCACACGGTCAGGGGGAACACGTACGTGTGCACCACGTAGTAAGCCTTGTCCCAGCGCGCCGCGTTGAGCTTGACCAGCACGCTCCACAGCGTGATGGCGTGGTTCGGCATCCAGCACAGGAAGAAGGACAGCACCACGATGGTGACGGACCTGGTGACCCGCGAGCCGCGCTTGGGGTTCCTGCTTTTCATGCTCCGGCTGCGCACGAAGCGCAGCAGCTTGACGTAGCTGACGGTCACGATGGCCATGGGCAGCACGAAGCCCACGATGATCTTCTGGATGTGGTACACCGCCAGCCAGTACTGGCCGCCCGGGAACCGCAGCAGGCACAGCTTCTCTCCCGTCACGGAGCTGACGGTGGAGAAGATGGAGGTGGGCGCCGTGGCCACGGTGGCCAGGGTCCAGATGGCCGCGCACACGCACTTGGTACTGGGGCAGGAGCCGCGCGCCCTGCCGCTGGTCAGGGCCGAGGACACGGAGCAGTAGCGCGTCACGCTCATGGCGGTGAGGAAGAAGACGCTGGCGTACATGTTCATGACGGTGACCGACGGGATGATCTTGCACATGGCGTCCCCGAACGGCCAGCTGAAGTCCAGCGCGGTGTCCACGGCCCAGAAGGGCAGCGTGAGCACGAACTGCAGGTCCGTCACCGCCAGGTTGAGCACGAAGAAGTTCACCCGGGACTTCCTGCGCTCCTCCTTCACCCTGATGAAGAAGAGCACCAGCAGGTTGCCCACCAGCCCCGCGGCGCACACCGCGGAGTACACCAGGCAGACGAGGAACCGGAGGACCGGACTGCCGTCCGCCGTCACGTCGATGTCCTCCAGGCGGCCGAACAGGTCCGGCTCGCCCAGGGAGCCGTTCACACACGCGCTGTCGTTGTCCTCCGTCATGGTGTCACCGGGAGAAGCATCTTCACCCTCCTGTTCACTCCTCGCAGCCCGAACCGGGGGGGGTGGGGTCGCGCATCTGGCGCGCGATGGCACCGTCCGTGCGTAACGCGACCATGCTCAGGGCGCGCGCCTCCAGCGTCATTCCAATCCAGCCCAGAGACGCTCGTGTCATCGATCAGGTGGTCCTAATTTCATATTTACGCATTCATGATGCGTGCAGCCAAAAAACGCTCCAGCTGGAGTTCACAATCCGTGCGTAACGGACTTTTGTCTCGCGGAGAGGAGGCGTCGGTTTGTACGAGTCTCTGCTGCCACCCAATGGTCACATCGGAAAACTGCATGTTGAATGACCCCCCCCCCCACCCACACACACACACACACACATCGAGCCAATTTACAATTTTTTGTTTTCAATAAAATGACAAAACGATTCCATTAAAATTCTTGTACCAGAAGATTAAGCAGCAAAATACTTAAAAAAATAGTTCCAAGCATAATAGCATTTAAAGACAAATTTTCCCCCGAACAGACAGTGAAACACAAACTTTATATTTCTTGAACCTAAAAGTTTTGCCACGTGTATTTCTGTAAGAGCGCAACGACTAGAACGCGTCAAAATGGATATTTAAGGCTGAAGGAAACAATCTGCTCCTCCTGGTCAGACTTGTGCGATTAAACAGTTTCAGTATTTGTAATAAAATGACAGATTTTGATCAATAAATTAATGAAGGCCTCTATTTTTTTTTTTTAACTCGCTAAATTTAATAGCCGTTCCTGGTGGCTCCGCCCCTTTCGGGCTCACCTGTGTTTGGCCCCGCCCCTTATTCCACCCGCACAGGAACATGAATGTATCATAAACCCAAATGATTTAAAAAAAAAAGAATTAAAATCTCATAGCGAGATGCGAAAAGACACGCAGACGAGTAGCAGAATGCATTTTATTACATCTAAACTTTTCTACATAAACAGGAAACATTCAATAAGTAAACAATTTTCTTTTCAATGCAGGTAATAAATATTTTTTGACTTGGTATATTTGTACAAAGTGACGTGGGTCCACTGTACACCGTCCTCTTCCCTCAGATTGGAGCCGTGAAACCGAACCTGTGAGTGTGTTAAGGCAGTGAGTGCAGATCTCCAGTCCAACTTTACATCACTTCAGCTGTTTGAGACTCTTTATTGGCCACAGTCAAGGTTTGTTTTGTTGTTGTTTTTTTGTGTTTTTTTTTTTTTTTTAAATCATAGTACACTTTTTCCTTTTCTAAAAAATATATAAATAACTTTATTCTCTCGCTCGACACGCAGACGCAGACACACGGACGTTTGAACGCTCACGTTTTGTTTTCCGGAGGGTTCAGACAACAATTTACATTTTTAATAAGTTTCCCTTTTTTGTTTTCCGGTCCGAGACGACCGGAGAGCTTCAGACGTCAACTTCGACCTGTCTGACCAGAGCCCAGACGCCTCTGTGCTTTTGCCACCAATCCCTGCATGCAATCTGGCCTTATACACAAACCTCAGCCATAACATTATGACCCCCACCCCTCCTCCCCTCCTCCCCCCACTTCATGGACTCTGTGAAGGTGAGACATCTCCTTTCCACCAGGGGTGTCAAACTCATTTTCGTTCAGAGGCCACAAACAGCACAATTTGATCTGGATCTGGCTCAGTAAAGTAGTGCCAAATTGAAACTTTAAAGTTTTTTTTAATCGCGCAGAAGATGAAAATATCGATCTTTTCACAGAAACTAAAGAATTACTGCTGAAAATGACTACAATCTCAACATGAAGCCAATTTGAATGAAAACTTCTGGTGCAAAACGCAGTGAAACAAACAAAAAAAAAAAAAAATGCGTATCCTGTAGCTGTTGCATTATGGGTGTTTTTACAAACTCTGTGTTTATCGACGTGGCTTTAAAGCGACATCGATAGCATCGAGGTAGCTCGCTTTCATGGTAGCATCACAGATATTTTAGCAGGAAATTGTTAAAATTGTTTTCTTTTAAATATTTACCAATGAGCCTGCGTCTCTGGCTGGATTACAGCGTCTCAGGGTAAATGATGGCTCATTAGCCTGAGCGCGGCTAACTAGCACTAGCAATGGCCCTTGGCGTAACGGACCACTGCCATTCGTTCTGCACGTCCCACAGACGGTCCCACGTGATTCCGGAGTCGCCGGTGGTCATAATGTTATGGCTGACAGATGTCCTGAACCTGACGTCTTTCTGATTTCAAAGTAAAGTTAAAGGAAGATGTGTGGCGATCCAACAACGATGAAACAGACACACATTCAAACTGTTTCATCTCCCTCAATAAATTAAACTGCGAACGTCTTTCCCCCCCCCCAAAATATTAACGAAAAAAATAAAATCGTAACCTTTGCTCGCTGTTAAGAAATGATTTGCTCGTTCAGAGAGTTTGTTTAAAGCCCCGTTTGCACGACAATGTTTTCAAGTGAAAACGCACATTTTTTTTTGTTGTGTTCTGGGTGTACCCGTTTCCATGACGACGGCGCTCTAAGCGCCACCGAAAATGCAACTTTTTGAAAACGACTCCCAAGATGGAACTTTGTCTGCGCTCCCCCATTGTTATTGTTTGTATCGTTTTGTTTTCTGTACACACAGAACACGGTTTCATTACAAAAATGACAAACAGCACCCACTAGTGGCCCAAACATGAAAACTACATCGTTTTCAGCGCTTCTGCCGTTCCCATTGAAAACGGATATCGTTTTCAGAATGTTGTCGTGTAATCACGAAACTTTTGTGAAACAAAAATGCCCAAAAAAACTGTGTTTTCACTTGAATTGTTGTGTAAGCGAGGCTTTTTCAAATTAAAAAATCAGCTCCTTTGAGCCTGGAGAAAACAGGACTGACGATAAATAAATAAGACAAGGCTGGGGGGGGGCTGAGGGTCTTCATCAGATAGGGGCAGCAGGGGGTCTCGGCTCTGATGGCAACAGAGATGAGACCTCCGGCGTGTCCAGCAGCCTCCTCATTGGTCGATACATTCATGAGCGAGATACATCGTGAACAATGTTATCGCAAAAAAATACAAAAACAAAACAAAACAAAAAAAAAACCCCAGAGAACTTCTGCTGGACCTCATGATTCAACTGGAAGGATCCCTGCTGCCCCACAAGCCCCGCCCACTGGGTCAATATAAGAGTGTGAGGTCATGAAACATAAATCGGGGGGGGGGGGGGGAACAGCACTGTCATTTAAACCCAAAGACGTGAACGTCGTCGGCGTAAAGCGTTTGCCAGAAATCGGATTATCGCACGTTCCGTCCGATAATCCGATTCCACCATGGAACACTTCAGCACGACACCTCGGGGATTCGAACCGGAATCCGGCAGGTCGTCAAGGTCTCCAGGTTGCGGGTGATGACTTAAGACTTTCCACACTCGCACACAAGACAGAGGCACTAGTTTCACCTTGGTCACGTTTACAAACGTCCGTGCCTAAAAAAAAACAAAAAAACAAAACGGGAGGAGAAAGCGTCTGTGTTCACTTCCTTTTAAATCCACTGGAACGACACCATGACGAGTCGTTGCGACTGCCTCCAGGTACCGTGAGACATTTTTTTGGCATTGTGCAAAAAAATAAACCAAAACAAAAAAAAAACACTCGTCCAGCTCAAACAAACGTTGGCAGGCATATAAATAGTTTCCTTTCTAAACACGATGCGTCGGCAGAATCTTGAGATTTGAAATTAAAGAACCAGAAAATGGCAAAAATTTCCACCGACACATTCCTACAGCAGAGGTTTTCAAAGTGACGGCCGCGGCTCCACTAGGGGGCGACACACAGCTTCAGAGCAACAACCAAACAACACAATCGTCTCAAAGTCAAATGTGTGAAATACCTTCAGACAGAGAAGCGTCAGGTTGAAGGAGAATATTGGTTTTATGAGCCGTAAATCACAATAAAAAAAAAAAAATGTTTGGCTTCGCATGTGACTTAAATGAAAATATTGACAAATACCACCTGTGACCACTAGATGTCACTGCGTGACCACAGGAAGATGCTACAGTACCACAGAATAAACCTCCACTACGACTGGATGAAAATGAAAAATATAGGTCGCAGAATTTTAGTTGTTTTTGTCACGAAACCAGGCACCGAGAACAAAAACGCTCTAAAACGTCAACGGCGGCAGAACGCGGACCTCCGTACGGACAGACGACCGAGGTGGATTGATATTACGCTGTCGTCTGCGCTGTTGTTTTTTTGCCCGTTATTTGGCGACGGAGCGTTTTATTTTTTGTTTTGTTTTTTGAAAAGTGTCACCTCGGAAGCCGTTTTCAAATTTTTTTTGTTTTCAGTGACTCAAAAGATTCGTTGTCGTGGAAACGGACACCCAAAAACACGCCGAGTTTTGCGTTTTCACTTGAAATGGCTGGCGTGTAAACGACGGTGCGAGTCTTGAACGAGCGTTGTGAAAATCTAAAGTAATCTCCGGGTCGTCGCCGTGTGAATTCTGCTTCGCGACGACGGGAAGAGATGCTACGGACGCTATCAAGTTCTCCCTGTGGAAACTCTTCTGACGCCTCCTGCTTTAAAACCCCCAAATAGTCAGAGATCCTGACGCCTCGCCGTCACGCTGAAATCTTTTTGTATTTGGTGACGAGCTGAAGGAAATCTCCGAACGAAAGGACACTTAGCTAACGCGCCGGCTCGACATTTTGAAAACCTCCGCTCTACAGCATTAACCTGAAGGTCAAAGGGGAATGCATATATTTATATATATTATATATTTAAAACAGTTTAAATATCATACATAACTTAAGAGCGTAATAAAATTATTAGCACATGAAGAAACTGTGAATCTAAAAAAAAAAAAAAAAAAAAAAAAATGTTCTCGTCGTCAAATAGAGAAATAATACATCGTGATTTAGAGCTCGGGCGAGAGAGAGAGAGAGAGAGAGGTGGACTCGTCGGAAACATCGGTCGGAGCTCAGAAGACCGAAAACGTCCCGATTACAAAAGTAAAGAGAGAAAATAGATTTTGTTTTCTGTCCACGGCGCCGCTCTGCTCAGGTAGCGTCTTCGCTGTGTGGCGGGTCGGTGGCGGGTCAGCAGGACTGAGGTTCACATGCTGGGCGGGTTCTGAGTCAGTGTACTGTCCCTCTGGGGGGGGTTGGGGGAGGGTCAGTTAGTGCGGGTCAGAAGCCCACGCTGCCGTCGGGCCGGGTCCGAGCGCCCAGGGCGCAGGCCCCGCCCACCTCGGGTCAGTCCAACGAGATCACGTCGGGGATCCCGCCGTAGATGGCCGCCGCCACCGCCGCCGCCTCGGCGCTACCGGCGCCACTGCCGGCGCCGCCACGGCCGCCGGCCACCGCCCCGGGGTGCGCGTGCGAGGAGTGCGAGGAGTGTGTGGAGTGGGCGGAGTGCGAGTCGCGCAGGCTGCTGCTGCTGCTGCTGCTGCTCCCCGAGTTGCCGGCGCCGTTGGCGGGCACGGCGAGCGAGGGGCCCGACGGCGCCCCCGACTGGTCCAGGAACAGGTGGGATGCTGGGGACGACGTGCTGTACGGCAGGAAGCGGTTCAAGAGCAGCTCGTGGTCGTCCGAGGCCGAGGCGGCCGCCGCCGCCGCCATGACCATGTTATAATGCTGAGGAGGGGGGAGGGGCAGGGGGAGGAGCAGAGGGGGAGGGGCCAGAGAGAGAGACGGTCACTGTTTAAAGTTTTCTTCCACGGAATCCATATCTGTAAACTCTGGCAGGATTCGAACAAGGCAAGGCTTCTAAAAAGTAAAAGTGAACGTGACCGGCGCGGCGACAGGAAAAGCGCCGCTCGTCGTCACGTAGAGATTAACGTCGTCTGCGTACGGCTTTATACTCGTCTGTTTGTCTGGAATGAAAATACCCCCAAAACCATTTTCACGTGTTCGCCGGATATACAGTATCGCACAGACGTACTTGGTCAATAAATTAAGACTCCGGTTTTTTTTTTTTACGCAAACATGTTCCGAGGAAAACATCGTTTTTCGTTACGGAGCAACGTTATGAAAACGATGTCCGTTTCCATGGCGATGGCAAAAACGACACGTGCCGTGCCACGATCTAGTCCTGTTGGATGTTATATGTATGTATCGTATCGTTCTATATCTATCTATCCATCCATCCATCCATCCATCCATCCATCCATCAGACTCTGTTTTTACGCAAACATGTTCCGAGGAAAATATCGTTTTTCGTTACGGAGCAATGCTATGAAAACGATGTCCGTTTCCATGGCGATGACAAAAACGACACGTGCCGCGCCACGATCTAGTCCTGTTGGTTGTTATATGTATGTATCCTCCCTCTCTCTCTCTCTCTCTCTCTCTCTCTCTCTCTCTCTCTCTCTATCCATCCATCCATCCATCCATCCATCCATCCATATCTATATATCTATAAATAAATGGTTTCAGTGTGTAATAATCACTTTATATGCATCGAGTCAGTAAATCCTCATGTTGGATAAAGTCTGACTGTTGATCTGAAGTTTTTCAAACTGTGACAGGATGAATGGATGAATTCATAGATTTCTTCATTACAACATAATAACGTTGAAAAATGTTCAATGAAAAGGCAAAAACGGGCAGAACTTTACTCGACGCTTTTTGAAATGTGTCATGGTCTGTTTGTTTATTAAAGACAAAACTTTGCTGTGTGTGTGTGTGTGTGTGTGTGTGTGTGTGTGTGTGTGTGTGTGTGTGTGTGTGTGTGTGTGTGTGTGTGTGTGTGTGTGTGTGTGTGTGTGTGTGTGTGTGTGTGTGTGTGCTCAGCTGTTCTTCAGTCCGACTGCAGCTGAAGTTCAACAGAGACTAAAATCAAACATCTGGGTTCAGTTTTTATTTTCATGTTTTTTCCTGCAGGAGGTGAAAATGATCCCCAGCTCCAGTTTCCTTGTTAATAATCTGCTCTATTCTATTAATCTGGACTTTTATTTTGTATTTTCTAACCCCCGTAACGACCAGAGCTTCTTACCTGATGATTGTCTCCTTGAAGAAAAGAGAAGAAGTTCAACTCTGGAGATGAAGAACAAAACAGACTCAGGATGAAAAATCAAATTACACTGGCGAAGGAGAAAATTCATTCTTTCATTCATCATTAGGGGTTTTTTTTGTCCAAGCATGAAAAGATAAAATTCACTGGTTGAAGGACATTT
Source organism: Blennius ocellaris (assembly GCF_963422515.1). Classification (NCBI taxonomy): domain Eukaryota; kingdom Metazoa; phylum Chordata; class Actinopteri; order Blenniiformes; family Blenniidae; genus Blennius; species Blennius ocellaris. Next base: position 32,996,271 of record NC_137650.1, on the reverse strand, counting down.
TCAGATGTGTTTTTTTTTTTGGGTGACTTCTCACACTTGTCTGTGAAAATTATAATCTGGAAAATGTAACTTATCTGAGGATGTGAAGCTTAAAATATTTAGGTTCTGTTTACAAGACGTTTCAAGAGAAAAACACATTATTTTTTTGTGTGCACTTTTTGTGTTTTGGCTGAAACGGCTACGGGAGTTGAAACAGGAAGAAAAACAATAGCGGAATCAAGCAAAAATGGGTATTAAAAAAAAAAAAAAGGAAAAAAAGTGAAAGAGCTAAAATTAGGTACGATTTTTGTAGCAAGCACAAAAAAAAATCGCTTGAGCAGCTAAAATGGTGAAAAGTAAATCAAACTGCTAAAAGTGGGACAAACTACTGGAATTATTGAAAAAAGAAGTTTAAATCGCGAAATCTTCTAAAAAATGGTCGAAAAAAAATGCAAAAATTACTAAAAAGACCAAAAAAAAAGTGAAAGTGCTGACAGGGCTTAAATAGTTAAAACAACAAAAAAAGTGCTAAAATAGTTCAAACGAGCTAAAATGTCTCAAAATTAAGCAAAAAGTGGTAAAATGCGAGTTTAACCAGCAAAAACAAAGGGATGAAAGGAAAAAAATAGCTAAAATGGTTTAAGCGGCTAAAATCTCTCAAAATAATCGAACAAACAATAAAATGTCAACATTTCATTCATACGTGAATCGAAACTTTACAATAAAGTCCGGGGGGGGGGTCTCACCTGACAGGTCGTTGGGGGTGTGGTAGTAGGGTCTGTAGTCCTGGATGAGGGGGGGGGACGGGGGGGATGTAGCTGGTGTCCATGGCGGGCATGCTGGGGGTCCGGCTCACGGGGGACGCCTGGTGGTGAAGGTTCAACACGCTGAAGGAGAAGAAGAAGAAGAAGAGGAAGAAGAAGAAGAAGAAGAAGAGGAAGAGGAAGAGGAAGAAGAAGAAGAAGAGGAAGAAGAAGAAGAAGAAGAAGAAGAAGAAGAAGAAGAAGAAGAAGAAGAAGAAGAAGAAGAAGAAGAAGAAGAAGAAGAAGAAGAAGAAGAAGGGATGAACTTAACTGAATTTGTTCGAAATCTTTAAACGTGGAGGAAAAATTAAAAAAAGTGAAAAGTGTTTCCAGCGTTTTCAATTCAAATCATTGTGGAAACGAGTGTGAAGACG
>NC_137650.1:32972615-32990115 GCF_963422515.1 Blennius ocellaris | reverse complement strand
GGGGGGGGGGGGGGGGCAGACGGGTCGTCGTCACATGTCTGCGGGCGGCTCGTACACGGAGGAAACTGATCATGACGGGGTCTTACATGGAGCTGCTGATCTGCTGGACCTGCTGCGGCGTCAACGCAAACGCAAAACACGTCTCCTGAAACCTCTGGCTGCTGTCGGATGCTGTGGAGGAGGAGGAGGAGGGGGGAGGAGGGTATAAATACTTAGTTACTTCCGGGGGGGGGTGACCGAATGGTGAAGGCTCGGGGTGTTTCACAGGAACGAACAGCTGGACGCTCAACGCTGAGGTGAAGACACTCTATTTATAGACCCGCCCCCCCACCTGCTGGAAATAACTGGCCATTAGAGACGCCGCAGGTCCTCTGAGCTCCGAGCCGGGAGGCCGTCGCCGTGGAAACGCGGGGAAAACCACAACTTTTCTTTAAACGCCGCCGCGGCTCACGTTCATACCGTAGTGAACGCTCTGTTCTGCACGTGCCCAGTGGAGCGACGACGTTTTCCTCCGGAGCGTCACGACTCCCACTTTGTATTCTCCGGGATTTGGTCATTTTATTTTGACAGTCACCGTAATAAGTGTGTGTGCGAGTGTGGTTTCATTACAAAAAAAACACACAAAAAAACCCAACCAGCAGCACCACCTCATGGCCTGGCATGCTCACTGCATCGATTTTCTTTTTTTTGCAACTCTTGCCGTTTCCACGTCACGTTGCCGTGTAAATGTGAAACATTCCTGAAACCAAAGACGTCAAAATGAAGAGTTTTCACTTCAAACGTTGTGGAAATGGAGCCTTAATCTGTCAGACACACACACACACACACACACACACACACACACACACACACACACACACACACACACACACACACACACACACACACACACACACACACACACACACACACACACACACACACACACACACACACACACACACACACACACACAGAGTTCCTCTCCTTGTAGGGCGTTGTACAGACAAAGAGGACTTCCTGGTGGATTACTGGACCAGTGGACTCCGTCCTCTCATCAGGATTTCAAACAGTCGTCTATCTTGGCGGTAATGACCTGTCTCACCACCCACATACTGTATAATCTGGACGTGATGTTTTCATTCTGAGTCTCTCTCTCTCTCGCTCTCTCTCTTCCTCTCTCTCTCTCTCTCTCTCTTAGCACTGCAGAACAAAATCAGACCAGAGTGTGCTTTCGAACAACAGTCTTCCTCCTCTCCGGGCACACTGGTTATAAATAGAAAGAGCTCTCTCGCTCTGTCCTCACCTGCTCTCTCTCTCTCTCTCTCTTGCTCTACCCCCCCCCCCCCCCCCCCCCCCCAAACCCCCAACAGGGAATTTGTTTCTGATGTTTTCTGTGTGTGGTTAGACAAGATAGAAGGGTTGAAATTAACTTTGATTGATGTCTTCTGCCCCTCTCTCTCTCTCTCTCTCTCTCTCTCTCTCTCCCAAAATTCTCTCCTTCATCACGTAGCTGTAGTTAGCGTAGCTTAGCCTTCCAGTGGAGGTCTGGTTTGATGTGAAGTCCCTCGCAAATAAGCAGCATGACGGTTGTTTACCCGCCAGCCTGCAGTTCCCCGTTCTCGCCACCGACGTCACTGTTCGGCCGACTCCACCAGCTCTTGTTCCCCACATGAGAAAGTTAACGGCGTCACACGCGGCAAAGTTTCTACTTTTCCTTTCCTGCCAGAAGAAATTAAATTAATGAGGCTCTGAGCCGATCCGTAATTACTGCGAGGAACATTTCTGCAATCTTCTTTCTGCTTAATGGGGCTCATTAGAATATGAACATTAATAAATCATTGGGACATTAATTCCGAGGTGCAAGCACAATTACAATAAATAAATAAGAGCTTCTATCAGTACGGATCTGCGACGCTGCATCACAGAGGAGCCGGCATTTGTTCAGAGTCAGAGTCAAGTCAGATTATCGTAAACACACTGCGTAGGAGGACGTGGCCTTACCCATCCACACAGAGATAACTAACAATCCTTCACACAGATAATTCACTTCAGGAGTAAAATTAAAACAATTTTTTATTTCAAATATGGAGTTCAAACAATCTAAGTGAGTCAAAGCACTTCACTGCAGGGAGTCTTTTGTTTTATTGGGGAAAACTAAACTACCGACACCCTGGGGATGGATGTGTGGGACTGTGCACCGAAACTCTGCTGTTCAGTCTGACGATAAAAAATAGAACAGGGAGAAGAAACTCTTGATTTCATTCATAATTAAAACTACTTTATTACCACCGAGTCAAAGCTTATCGTCGCACAGTCTGATTAAAGGTGGAGGAAACCAGTGGTGGGGCAAATTCAGGATCTTGTACACGACGGTTAAAAAACACCCAAAAACCTACGTTGAATTTCGGACAGGGAAGAAGTTTGTGGAGACGTTTGTCCATGTTTTGTTTGGGTTTTTAGAAATTATATAAAGTCAACGCCGTTGAATCCTCGTATCCTTTTTTTTTTTGCACGTTAAATGATTTAGCCCAGAAAACAAGCAAAGTATCGCAGCGCTAATGCTTCTTCGTGTAGCTGAGGAGGTTTTTACCCCAGCCTGGGCGGTTGGTAGTTGAACGCTCTCGGTTCAGGGGGCGGGGCTTAGCCAAACGTCAATTGTGTCTGTGTGAAGTACTGTATAAATAAGAAGTACTTACATATGGTGTCCTACAATGACAAAGCTTTGGTGAAGACATGTTTAACTTGGCTTATTTTTATGTGTTTCATTTGTTAAGAAGACAAACTAAACAACCTGCGAGCAATTAATTGGATAAAAATAACATTTTAATAAAAATCCAAACGTCTCAAAAACCAGATTCAGAGAAACTTCCCCCGAGTGCAGAAGCCCGCAGACGCTCCGCCCTCCACGGTACACCTGAGACCCCCCCTGCCGTCACGACGACGTGCCGCTTCCCACCTTGTTTTCCACTCCGTAAAGAGGAAAAGGTTCGACGGGCAGATGGCGGCAGGAGTGACAGACGGGGAAGTGACCTTCGGGAGGTCGATGTATACAGTAAACACCAGGAAATAAACCCGGGAGGATGTAAACGACGGTGAGACGCACCGTCTGCCGCTCGTATGGGAAACAGCTGACGAGCCTGAAATCACCTCTCAATGGGAACTTGCTCTCAAACAGAAAGGAGACAAATGGATCAAATCCAGAAACTACATTTAAAAATGGGATTTCTCAGAATGGAATTGAATTTCAGTGAATAATAAGTGTAACCCACGTCTCATATCTCCTCCCACCTGCAATCTGACATTCATACAGGATTTCAGACTGAAAACGGGGAAGATCTGAGACAGAAAATCCACGAAAACCCGGAATCAAACGGGGTGTTTTTTTGGTGCTCACCACTGCGCCGCCCCCCCAAGAGCACCATTTCACTTTACATTGTTACATCACATTCACTCACGCAACCAACCATGCGAGGCGCTCTCACTTCAATGGGAGCAGTTTGGGATGTCGGTGTCTTGCCCAATGGCACTTCGACACGCAGACAGGTGGAGATGGGAATCAAACCTGCAACCTTTCTGATTGGGAGACGACCGCTCTACCAACCAAGCCATGCCGCCCCTGAGAAGTATGTATGTATGTATGTATGTATGTATGTATGTATGTATGTATGTATGTATGTGTGGATGGATGGGTGGATGATGGATGGATGATGGATGGATGGGTGGGTGGATGGATGATGGATGGGTGGATGATGGATAGATGATGGGTGGATAATGGTTGGATGGATGGGTGGATGGATGGATGGGTGGATGATGGATGGATGGGTGGACGATGGATGGATGATGGATGGATGGGTGGGTAGATGATGGATGGGTGGATGATGGATAGATGATGGATGGATGGGTGGATAATGGTTGGATGGATGGGTGGATGGATGGATGGGTGGATGATGGATGGATGGGTGGACGATGGATGGATGATGGATAGATGATGGATGGATGATGGATGGATGATGGATGGATGATGGGTGTATGTATGGATGGATGGAGTAATGGATGGATGGATGGAGTAATGGATGGATGGATGTATGGATGGATGTCTTGCCTAAGGACCCTTTGATTCACGTCCAGGCTGAGACGGGAATCAAACCACAGACTTCGGGACATTCAAAAAGGTCGAAAAGCTTCAAACTGTGAAACTGAGAAAATCTCACTTTCCGACTTTTCGACAGAGTCTGAGAAGCATAAATATCATAAAGATGTTTTTTTTTTTTTTTTAACTCTGCAGCGAGAAGAACTCTGGTGAAAGCGTTGCGGTCGGTCTGTGGTTTGACGTCTGAGCTAAACGTGGGAGAATGTGCTCGGCTCTGCAGACGCTGCTCGGAGCAGCCCAACACAGCTGGACGGCATTACCTTGTTAGTGGCTTTGCTACTTCTTCTCAGTTTGGTAAACCACAGGCACACACACACACACACACACACACACACACACACACACACACACACACACACACACACACACACACACACACACACACACACACACACACACACACACACACACACACTCTTTCTGCGTCACTCCCAACTCAACACGACAATGAAAAAAAAACAAAAAAACAAAAAAAAACCTCAACAAAAGGTACTTTCTGGATGTTCCTCCCACAAAAGGCAACAAAAGCCTTTTCCCGAAGTGGAAGCGTCTCTCCCTCCGAACACCGGGTCCTGTTATTCTCTGCATCAGAGTCGCACAGCGAGAGACTCTTCCGGAGCTTCCTGGGTCACCCCCCCCAACCCCTCCCTACCCCCCCATCCCTCCATACAGTGACGGAAGCGGCGGCGTTACTGATGTTTGACAGGAACCCAAAGAGCAGAGCCGCAAATATTTACAGTCATTAAGAGCCGAGTCCAAATAATGAGCTCACTTGTGTGGCGACGATGGCGACGGCGGGGAAACGACGCGGGCCGAACGAACGAGGGCGAGCGAGTGTTTATAGCTGCTCCTCCTGTTGATACTCGCGACGTGAGAAGGCCGAGCTGTTGTTGACGGCGAGACGTCGGTTCAGCCGGCAAACGGCAGCTTATCAAGAAGGCGTAGCCCCGACAAACCAACGGTGACACGGTCCCGAACACGACCCGACAGTCAAGTACGTCTCGACAACTTTTATGGGAAAATTCTCCAAAGCAGGGCTGATTCGAATCACGTTGACTTTGTTGTTGACTTTGTTGTTGGTTAGGCGTTACTGTGTCAGACGGAGAGAAGAAGTGGGTACGAGGAGACGACTCTTCACAATAAAGGTCTGTCAGCTGTCCGGATGAACCTGATTTCACTCACAGTCGCGTCCCTTACTCACAATAAGTTAAGAGGTATTGGGCCTGAAACTATAACCTTTACAGGTGAACCCAGCGAGACCTTGTCTAAACCTTTGAACCCACATGTCCAGGTGTTCAAAGTACCGCGGATCTCTCTCCAGTACTTTGTGCGGGGATCCGACCCGACACCCGATACTGGTATCGGTGCATTTCCTAATTAAATCCAGAGTCTGACCCGGACCTCAGATAAAACTCAAGAAAACTTCCTCCTTTGGATATCATCCATTGATCTGCCGTACTAGAGAGAAACCGGCCAACAGTTTGAGTTAGAAACACTCATACACTCCCGCGGGAGGTGAATCATCGACTCGTGGGTCAGATGGGACAGAATTAGTTACGGTATTAATCTGCAGCTGTTAATGTGGCAGATTCACCTGAAGCTCGGAACAAATCCAAAGATCAGACAGAGAGAGAGTCAGTGGAAGGAACCGATCAGAACTTTGTGTGTCCCGTGATGGACTGATCACCTGGACTGGGCTGGATAAAGCAGTGTGATGGAGGGATGGATGGAGGGATGGATGGATGGATGGATAGATAGATGGATGGATGGATGGATGATCCAAAGTGTGATCTGTGCCTCAATCCCTGTTGTAATTTAAAATTTGACATAAAATTCATATTCAAACTGAAGTAATAACATGTATTTCACGTCTAAGTTAGAGTAGAGTAGAGTAGAGTAGAATAGAATAGAATAGAATAGAATAGAATGTCTGTCATTGAAACACCGTACAATGATATTGTAAGGTTCAGTCCCCTTTAAAGTGCCATTTTATGAAAAAAAAAAAAAAAAAATATATATATATAAAAGAATTTACTGATAAAAGCAAAACAACAATATAAATAAATAAATAAATAGATAGAAGAAAAAAAAAGTTCATAAAATGGGAAAAAAAACAACACCAGATATTCTGGATATTTGGAATCGTTTCCTACACTGAGGCTCACTAAGCTGCCAACGACGAGTCGAAAGGTCGGATCTTGAAAAGATAAACACAGAAACGGTGTTATTCGATTAACCAGGAGCAGTGAAAACGACGACGTTTCGTCATGAGTTGGCGCCGGTGTTTGTTTTTGTAATGAAACCACACACACACACACACACACACACACACACACACACACACACACACACACACACACACACACACACACACACACACACACACACACACACACACACACACACACACACACACACACACACACACACACACACACACACACACACACACACACACACAGAATAATACGTGATAAACATTAACATGAGAGTTCACAGACACTCATATGGACAGACGGCCAAGTTGGATGATTATTACGGAGACTGTCAAAATAAAACTACCACGGCCCAGAAGAATATGAACTGGGAGTCACGTTGTTATTGTCCATCTACTGAGCATGTGCAGAACAAATATTTACGTTTCCACAGTCGGATCATTTTCAAAAAGTTCCACCTTGGGAGCCGTTTTCAAAAAGTTGCGTTTTCAGTGACTGAGCACCGCTGTGGTTTAGATCCCCCTATAAAACACCCAAAACGCTATGAAAGCCTTATATGCCCCATAAACAGGGTGTCATATGAAGACGTTATTATTAGAAACTTTCCTTAAAAAAAAAAAAAAAAAGTAAACTTTGTGACATACTTTGATTTTCTCACGTATTACTGACACACACACACACACACACACACACACACACACACACACACACACACACACACACACACACACACACACACACACACACACACACACACACACACACACACACACACACACACACACACACACACACACACACACACACACACACACACTCAGCTTCAGGCAGGATCTCAGAAAAAGCAGCCTTGCCGGAGAAGTCTTGGCTAAAAGTGCAGTGCCGCCGACGTACAGGCAGGATTTACGTCCCGTTATCAAACGACACACTTTACCGCACTGAGATTTTATTTCTCTCGCCGGAACCTTTAAAAACACGCCGGAGGAAAATACGACGGTGACCTCCTGCCTAAAGGAGTAAATCATAAAACATTTTAACAACCAAACCCCCCCCAAAAAAGACAAGTTTTGTTTTTTGGGGGTTTTTTGTTGTTGTTGTTGTCGGATTCGGGAGACCAACGTGAAACCGGACTCGTCTTCAGGAGAAGCCGGAGACGGCTTCCAACCACAAGTTTGCTGCGCCGCAATCGTCTCCTCTAACGAGCCATTATGCAGGAAACGCTCATCAGACGCAGAGCGAAGCTCGTCGCATCTCTTTCCTCCGCGAATGGTGATTAAATCATGTATAATGCATGTGTGAGAGCCAGCGAGAGAACGGAGGGGGGAAGGCGACGACGCCCCACGCCAATGCAGGGGGGGAACGAGTTCAGGCTGAGGGTACGTCCACACCACGAGAAAAACTATCTTTTTTTTTTACTCCCCAGCCTTCTCCAAAAAAAACCCCTCCGTTCACACGTCACTCTGTAGTACGCATGCCAGGCCTTTAGGGGGCGCTGTGACTCACCAAACACACCAAAAACGCAGACGAAGACAGAGCACATGGAACTTTAGAAGTAGATTCTTGCTCATAAACCTCAATATAATTCTAGTTCTATAGGTCTATGGCCTTGATCCTCCTGCTGCTAGCGTCATGTAGCTTCTAGTTCTATAGGTCTATGGCCCTGCGCCTCCTGCTGCTAGCGTCATGTAGCTTCTAGTTCTATAGGTCTATGGCCCTGCGCCTCCTGCTGCTAGCGTCATGTAGCTCCTAGTTCTATAGGTCTATGGCCCTGCGCCTCCGGCTGCTAGCGTCGTGTAGCTTCTAGTTCTATAGGTCTATGGCCCTGCGCCTCCTGCTGCTAGCGTCATGTAGCTTCTGCAGCTCAACCGGAGCTTGTAGTCCCTGATTGTTGTGGTTATTTGATGATATCACGGACCACGGTGGGGGGGGGAGGGGGGCGGGGGGGGATTACATGATCTTTTTCCCACAGTTGATCGTTTTTGCCGTTGAGCCGGGGTTTTAGAATTTCCCCCCTTTGGGACCCGAGTTAAAAATAAAAACCTGTTTTCACGCTTCTAAAACTGCCTCATGAGGACGACGGGCCAGAAACATCTGGTTTAGGTGAACCGGGATCCCGATGTGGACGGACCCTAAACCTTCACTAGCCCAGAGGAGGAGGAGGAGGAGGAGGAGGAAGGTGGGGTGGCAGTAAATGGGTGAACGTGAAGTGTTGATGAAGCCCTTGGTGACTTCTTTTCCCACGTGTGTGAACCTCAGCTGTCGTGTTCTGATCTCATGAGTTGAAGCGTTCAGACGACCTGACGAGCCAGATGGCGAGTCGCACGGGGACGGCGCCGGAGTCGTCCTTGGTAACCGCGTGGAGGTGCAAAATTCAAATTTTATATATATATATATATATATATATATATATATATATAAAACAATGTGTCTTCGCTTCAAAAGTTGTCGGGTAAACTGGCTCTTAATCCATGAAATCAGTTTTGTATTTCATTCACAGATCCGTCTGACATCCCCTTATCTGATTTAAAAAAAAAAAACGTCATGCAGATACAACAAGATCAAGGCCGGGGTTCAAAGCAACGTTTCAACTAATGTTATCATGAAAAACCAAACAAAGAAACAAAATCAAGAGAAGTGAAACGTTTATATTTCGTCACGCTCTTGAAAATGTATTTATGTCATTGTTTTGATTCCTTCGACCAACAATTCATTATATTTACACCCTGAAAACAATAAGAACCGGAAAATTCACCCTGTGACACAAAATAAATGCAAATTTTGTGAAAAACAACTTTGGTGGCTGTTTATTTTCAGTACAGTCTCATGTTTGTATTTGTTTTTCATTTCTTTTGAATTAACAAGAAATAGTGTAACACAAGTGAGGGATGTTTGTAGTTTTTGCAGCAGCCTGCACACATTTAAACTCCTTTATTTAGGCCAGCCTTTCTTTTATCCTTCTGAAACATCTCCTTCCATGAGCCGGAGAGAACAGCGTATTCCCTAAACGTCCAGGGAAAACCTGAAGGTACAGTGTGTGATTGTACTTTAGACTTTCAAAAGGAAGTGAATCCACAGAAAAGAAAATCCCAAAAGGTGTCACAGGTACAAAAGAACATTACAGATCAGGCTGGGAATATTCCCAACGATAATTAGCTGCTCAGATCTTGTTATTGTTTGAGGGACAAACTGAACAGCGCCCTCTGTGGCCACACCAGTTAACGCCACCTTGCCGTGTACTGAAGGTAAAGTTGGATACTTTAAAGGTCACGTATGTAATAATTATTATTATAGTCAAAACTTTTGGTAACACTTTATAATAACTATCCGTTATAAGTAGTTAATGAACCTTAATAAACTGTTAGTTAATGAGCTATAGATTGGGTGCTGAATATTTGCTAACACTTTATTAAGGATTTATAACTGTGCCTTATAGATTGGTAATAGATAATTTACAAACCGTTAGTTAACAATTTATAAATTACATGTTAACTGTATGTTAATGATTTATAACTATACCTTATAAATTAGTAATAGATCATGAATAAGCCATTAGTAGACTACTTACTAATGACTTGTTAAGTATCAGTTAATACTTTATATACATTATTAGGACGTTATTCTAAAGTTGCAACTATTCCTCATTTACTAACTGTTAGCAAAGGTACAGTTATAAATCATTAACATACATTAACATGTACTTTATAAATTGCTAACTAACAGCTTGTAAATTATCGATTACCAATCTACAAGGCACAGTTATAAATCCTTAATAAACTGTTAGCAAATATTTAACAAGCAATCTATAACTCATTAACTAACAGTTTATTAATGTTGATTAACTACTTCTAACGGATAGTTACTATAAAGTGTTACCAAAATTTTAGGAAAAAGGTATTAAGAGAAAACAACAGTCATGGTGTAACTAAATTCTCAATCTTGTAACTGCATAAGACTACAGAGAGTCTATTATAATTACTACTATTGAATTTAATAAAAAAAAATTTTTATTATCCAATTAGCCTCAATCACTATGGTAATACCACTTTGTACCACCAGGTGGTGCATAGAACCACCCTTCATAGCTTCCTGGTAGTGTTGTGGTCAAACTACCGAGACCGATTCAAGACGAAGACGTTCTAAATCGTACTCTCCAGACAAAAACCCCGTCTTGAAACCTTCAAACACTTTGGATTCAGTCCATGACCGGAGGAGTACAAAAACAGACGAGTGCAGGGACGAGGGAAAAATGACTCCCTACCGCCACCCGGTGTACAAAAGTGACGTTACCAAAAACTGACACACGGAAAAAAAATCTATACCAACATAAATATCCCTGCATTCTGTCACGTAACATTAAATATAGATGAAATATGTTACTTTCATTTTTATTCCAGTCCTCTTCAGATTTATATGTAACTGAAAGAACTGAAATCAAACGTAAAGCTTGAAGGTTTCGGCTTTTGAAGGTCACTTTCATCCTGTTTTTGTTTCTTTAAAAGGTAATAATAGTTTCTAAAACTGTCAGTTTTTAATACAGAAACAAGTCAGGGGCTCGATATGAAGTGAGTCGGATCAAACAACAACTATAAGTTGTGAAACATCTAAATAGTTTTAACTATTAATCAAGTGTTTTAACAGATTTGTATTACATATAAATCACACTGACTCTCATGGGTTAAACATTAAATACAAAAGTTTCCAAAAACAAAAATGAAGATATTTATAGTGTTTATCAACTTTCATTACTGAAAATCAGGAGAGAATTCCTCATAAATCCACTTATGGAGGATCAACAAACCCCAGTGCTTATTAAATTAAAGGAGATGAAATTGAGCTGTAAGGTAGAGCGAGCCGAGAATAAGCCGCCGAACGAGGGAAGTCAACGCGACAGAAATCTGCATTTAGTCGAGCTAAAAAAGGAGAATTTGTAGATGAGCTGGGAGGAGGAAGTGAAATAAAAGTCAAAGAAGTGACAAGCCGAGACCGAAAAGTGCTTCAGTTTGTTGAATAATCCGACAATTATTAATTGTTTGGTTGGAAAACATCATTTCCGAGCGCCTGAGGTAAAATCCTGCCTCGTAAAGATGTGAGAATGATCACATCGGAGAGGGTCGAGGGGCGAAATTATGTGGTTTTGTTGTTTTTTTTGTGTGATTAAATCATGAAGCAATCGCTCGGTTATTAAAACCGGAGGAGTATTATTGACTAATCAGCTCTGAAATGATTTGCTGAGCACATAAAGACATGAACTTGGCTTCGGTAAACGCGTGGAACGATCTTCTTGGATCACAGTTTTTTAGATATTAACAAGGTTTGTTTTTTTTGTTGGTGTTTTTAACCTGGTAAATTCTGGACACGCTCACATGGAAGGAAACAAACAGGTGAATCCAGAAGAGCAGGCTGCAGATTCAGTTTTCACTCGGGACGTTGTTCAGTAAACGAGGCCTCAGACTGACTCATATTAGTTTCCTTCGGCAAAAAAACGACAGCTTTTTATGAACATCCGATTAAAAAAAACAAAAAAAAAAACATACGCATATGCATCTAAAGCAAGGGTGTCAAACATGCGGCCCGGGGGCCAGAACCGGCCCATCAGAGGATCTAATCCGGCCGCCATGTGATTTTTTTTTTTTAAGTATAAAATTGAAAACTGACAGAGGCTGATCTAAAAACACTAGATTGGCAAAAATGACATTCAAAACCTGCCCTCGGTCAGAATTGGACCCCCGACATTAATGCATCTGTGGAGGTCACATGACGCAACGCCTTTCACAATAAAACGAGTCCAATTTATGTGAAGTGATACTTTAGACACGTAAACTCAAAACAATGTCCAGATGATGACAAATTGTTTTAATCCTGAATAAAAATACAATATGCAGATACAGCTGATTGGGGTTTTTTTGTGTGTGTTTTTTTGCAAATATAATATCTGATTAACTTTAATATGTATATTTCAGAATAGACTGGCAAATTCTTGCAGTTACAAAAGGATCAAAAGAAGGAAAGTCTTTGCATTTGTCCATATCTGCAGTTTAACATGTTCTGTTTGACTTGTTGGGCCTCCAGAGGTCAGATCAGGTTGATGTGGCCCCTCAACTTAAGTGAGTTTGACACCCCTGGTTTAAAGTCTAAAAAAAGACTCACGGTTCAGTCTCTCCTGATCAATTCCTTTACTTCTGATTTACCAAACCCCTATTAGATTTTTGAAGATGAGTCGGTGGTGCTGGTCCCCACCCCCCCCCCCCCGCCACACCCACCCTCTTGCACTCTTCTCAAGACAATCCGATCGACGTGCATTATTCAGTTGGAGCTTTGCGGCCTGAGAGTACCGCGCCTGACAGGAGGGTGTGTGTTCGAGGGCGGGTGTACGACCGCCTGGTTCCGTCACGCCGCATGCAAATTCTGACCGAGGGTGTCGGCGGGGCAGAAGGGGGGGGGGGGGGGGGTGCGATGACAGAGCTGCAGGCTCTGTGTTTGCACATGTATCTGCAGGCAGATTAATCACGAGATGGCCTCTTACTCCATTAAAATGCTAATGTAGGAAAATGTGGACATTTCCATGTATTTGCAATACATCCCAGAGCCGGCGGAGGGTTATTATGCTAAGTGCAGGCAGGCTGCTGGATGTAGAGTTAATGCAATGACAAATCTAACCAGGATAAAAAAAACAAAAAACAAGATTCAGCAGATCCGCGGGACAATGCGAAGACTTTCTGGAGTCAGACAAGAGAAAAGGCCTGGATGTTTAACCCTTTAGAGAGCCAATTTTGAAATACTTCCAACCTTCTGACTTAAAGGGGCCATATTGTTCAGGTTTTTAAAACTTTCATCTGGTCTCATTGGTTGATATTGCGCGAAATCCAGCTTTTCCTTCATTTTCCCTCCGTTTGAATATTGGATCCTAGGAGCTGCATTCAGAATCTGCTGTGTCCGTGTGAGCTGGACTGGCTCCGCCCACACATGCCCATCTATGGGACGACGCGGAAGTACTTCCTCTCGTGGCGCCGTGTGCCAGAGCTGCTGATTGTGGGAGGAGTCAAAGGGGGAGGAGCCTACCTTGACTGGGATTGGCTGAACCCCCGATGACACTGTCCATGATGATAGCAATTAGCATTAGCTTCAAGCTCAGCCTTTTATTTTTTTTTACATTTCATTGTATTTTTCATTAATATTGTCTTCATGTTGCGATTAGTCATTTTTGGGATGACTTGTTTTTTTATTGTCACTTTAATCAACATATACAACAACAAAACAACAACAAATTTAAAGGCTTAGTGAAATGTAAAACACTACTTTGCAAAGAAGGACAGTTGGGGTTCTACTTCTAAGGTTCCTCCGACTCTGCCCCACCACTGTTGTCGCGCAACAAAGTTATTTGAATTTTGAATCTCCAGCCGAGGAAGTCGGGGGAATTCTGACGTCAAGAGTTGTGCAGATCTCGATCTGTTGTGTTTATATTGGCTTGTTTCCCTCTTAAATATCCAAGTTTTAACAGTGTTTTGAAGTTATAGTCGGCGTTTTATGAGCCTTGACGAAAGATTGAGCCTGGAAGAGACCTGAGAGAGGAGAAAAGGAGCACAGGCGGCGGGAGTGGCTAGCTGTTAGCTCACGCGGCTAGGTCCTGCACGTTTTAGATGTTTCCCTGCTCAAACACACCTGTTATCATGACGAGGCTCTGCAGAAAGCTTGACAAGGAGCCACTAATTGCTGTCAGCTGTATTGATGTGAGGAGACATCTAAAAAGTGCAGGGCTGCGGCCCCCGAGGACCAGGATTGACCACCCCTGGGCTAGCGGATAGCTCGGGCGGCTAGTAGACGATCAAGTAATACCTGGACTCATCTTCGGTGATTCCACAGTGGGAAAAGCGCTTCGACATGATCCAGGAAGCCGGTCATTCTGCCAAAAGTCAGGACGCCTCAAAGACTCAAAGGTGAAAACTGGCGGCTGCTGAGGCGAGGAGACGAGGACGAATGGAGGACGAATCGTCTTCTGCTTCCTCAAACATGTTCCAGACGGGGTCACCGATGGCAGAACGACCTGTTCTGTGTCTTCTTCATCAATCACGGGGTTTAAAATGCCCGATGATGATGAAATATCGTTAAATTCAGCGTCTTCGTGGTCAAAACTCTGATCCTCCATAATGTAAACACAACTTGGGCGTGTGCACAACTCGTGACATCACTATTATTGTCAGAAGCTCCGCCCAGCAGTGAAAATATCGCTGTTTATCGGCTATTTTCTCACAGATTGCCGTGTTTTAACATTTTACCCTCGGACCAGTTAGCATAAAAAATTTCCCTCGAAGCGACAGCCAGAGTGTTTTGGAGGTCGAATTTTCATTTCACTAGGACTTTAAACGTTATTATACCCCGGCTATTATCAACGCTCAAAAAGACCGCGACGACTACGACGTCCTTACCGAGGCTGGTGGGCTTGATGAGTTCGTCCAGCAGGTCGTAGAAGGGCAGCCTCTGCAGCTTCACGTCGGGGTGGACGGGGTGCAGCGTGGCCGAGGCGGGCAGGTGGTGCGTCAGCCCCGTCAGCTCGTGCTTCCCCGGGCCGAGCAGCGACAGCGGGAGCAGGGCGGCGGGCGACGGCGCCCCGCCGTGGCCGGCGTGCCCCTCGTACGCCAGCTGCGTCAGGCCGGCGGGCAGCGCCGCCACGCCACCGCCGCCGCCGCCCCCCCCGACCACGCCCGCCGTGGCCGGGTGGTGCGGTCCGGCCAGCGCCAGTTCCGAGTGGGAGACCATCTTGGCCGGGAAGCGCCGCCGGTACAGCTCCTTGATCTTCATGTGCACGGCGGGGCTGCAGCCGGCCTTCAGCAGGTGCAGCGCCTTGGTCAGCAGCTCGTGCTTGCGCCCGTGCTTGTTGCGGCCGGCGTATCCCAGCAGCACCTGCAGCTCCGACACCCGCAGGCTCATCACCATTTGCTGCAATGCAGAGAAAATGACACATTAACCCCCCTTGCCGCCCATTTATGGCAATCTTTGGTGCGAGTTCAAATCCACACTTATGGCTCCAAGGAGGATATTGCTGGGTTGGAAGGATCCAGAGCCACCTGTATTTACACCAGTGGTGTCAAACATGCGGCCCGGGGGCCAGAACCGGCCCCCCCAAAGGATCTAATCCGGCCGCCATGTGATTTTTTTTTTAAAGTATAAAAATGAAAATTGACAGCGGCTGATCTAAAAACACTCGATTGACAAAAAATGACATTCAAAACCGGCCTTGGTCAGAATTTGACCCCCGACATTAATGCATCTGTGGAGGTCACATGACGCAACGCCTTTCACAATAAAACGAGTCCAACTTATGTGAAGTGATACTTTTGACACGTAAACTCAAAACAATTTCCAGATGATGACAACTTGTTTTAATCCTGAATAAAAATATGATATCCAGATACATGACTGAGGGTTTTTTTTTTTTTTGCAAATATAATAATATCTGATTTCCTTTAATATGTATATTTCAGAATAGACTGGCAAATTCTTGCAGTTACAAAAGAATCAAAAGAAGGAAAGACTTTGCATTTGTCCATATCTGCAGTTTAATATGTTACGTTTGACTTGTTGGGCCTCCAGAGGTCAGATCAGGTTGATGTGGCCCCTCAAGTGAAATCAGTTCAACACCCCTGGTTTAGACTTTGGGTCAGTGACGTCACGTGTTACAACACACCTTGAAAAAAATCAGATATAAAAGATTTCCCGATGTTCGGGAGCCTTTTCTTGCCTATTTTCAAAAGATGGATGCAGCTGAAATTGTACAACTGTATACTAATAATGTGTAAGGAAAGCCTACTGTAGATCAGTTAATTAAAATTTGTGTTTCCTTTCAACCTGTCTGGCTTGTTGTTGCTTGTTGTTATATGTTGACTGTGGGGGTTCGGAGAGGGAAGACAAGAGGGAAAAATTAAAGCTGATTTCCAATGTAACATTGTTTAACTGAATCTTGAATAAACAACACTTGTTTAAAAGAAAAAAAAAGAAAAGAAAAGAAAACGTTAAAACATTTGCACTCCTACAGACTGATCACAGTGTCGGGACGCCATATCGTGTTCGGTGTTATCAACTGAAATGAGATGGAGGGTCGAGAGAGAGGGACTGTTGACTTCAGGAAGAGCCCGTCCAGCCGCTCTCCTCTGATTCTAACCACACAACAGTGGAGGTGATAGGAAGCATCAAGAATAATAATCTATCGCCGGCGACAGAAGCGTAAATCCGTCGGCCACCGGGAGCGTACCGGCCGACGGCCTCTCTCCGTGGTGCCGCAGGCGACGGCAGGGAGGATTATCGTGACTTCTCTCGGTTCCGTCGAGGACACGGGCGCTAAAGCGATGTGGTTCTGAGGAGCGGAACCACCGGGGCTCTGCCGGCAGGACTCAGGATGACGCAACGATCCAGAGCAACGGTTCTCAAAAAATAAATCCAGGGCAATAATTCCCAGTGCAACATCCAGTAACAGTATCATGATGCGTCTTATTATTGTTCGACGTGTGCGTTTTTATACGTTTTCCTGCGTGTTTTATTACTATTTATTGTTTTCAGACAATAAAGTAAACAATAAACGTGTGAACCAGATGACATGACAATCATCCATCTGTCCTTTCATTTTAAACTGACCACGGTGTCAAAACATCAAGATATTCAAGTCCTCGCATCGCCTTGATGCTAACATGGAGCCACCAGCTAATGCTAAACACGTTGGTTTTCGCATGGAATAAATTCACACGGGTCAATACATTCCTGGTCATTTCGGTTTGTTGACCTCACAAACTAGTTTCACTTCGTGGAACTTATCAACATGGACGATTCAGGACAGGGTCGGACATTTAAGATATAGTCCCAGGTACGCTGTGCTCGGTGTCATTTGACATCGTTCGTCCCGATCTGAGGAGGCGACGGCGCATAAAAAAAACCAATAACATCACGAGATGTACTTTCACTTCTGTTTGTTGGAAGTTTAAAAGCTTCATTAGAAGAGAACAGAGTCAGAATAGTCAGTTCAAACATTCACAGGACTGCACAGAGTCACTTACCTGGAACTCCAGCAGCATTCACAGTGTGATATATTTACGTATTGTTCAACGTAAAACACTTAGAGGCCTCTGAATACACACGTTAGAGAAAAGTCGTTCTGTTGACTAGT
>NC_137650.1:32877615-32967615 GCF_963422515.1 Blennius ocellaris | reverse complement strand
TCTGTTGGAAAAAACCAGTGAAGGCGACATTAGCGTTAGCAAAGTAGCATTAGAACCAAATCCGTCAAATACAAAACCAATCGACGGCACCAACTCGTGGCCCGACATGCTAACTCCGTCGTGTTGAGTGTTTCTGTCCTTTCCGTCGAAGTGGCCCTTGTTTTCAAACTGCATCGTGCGTTTTCACTTGAAAACAAACTAAATGTGACCGTTTCTGTGAGAAAAGACTCAGAGACTCCGAGACGTCAAGAAGTGAAACCCAGAAGAATCCGCAGCGACGCAACTCCGAGTAAAAGGTGAGAAACGGCACTGAGATGGACGGATACATCAGGTCTGATACCAGGCTACGTCTTCACAAGCTCAGGGGGGGAGGAAGAATATATATATATATAAAGAGGCAGGATTAAATTTGCAAAACATCATGCAGAGAGGAAGATAGCGGCTTTTGGAGACGTGTCATTTTTGGGACGCGTCCAAATGAAACCTACATGGATTTGATGGCTGGTGAGGAGGAAACCTGCAGGAGGAGCTCCAGGCCGACACAATGGAGGCCTTTAATTCTCGCAGTAACGTCGGCGAGACCCTTTTATTCCAGTGACAGAACCACGATTTGATTCTAATTCCTAGTGAAATGAAAATTCGACCTCCAAAACACTCTGGCTGTCGCTTCTAGGGACATTTTTTATGCTAACTGGTCCAAGGGTAAAATGTTAAAACACGGCAATCTGCGAGAAAATAGCCGATAAACAGCGGTATTTTCGCTGCTGGGCGGAGCTTCTGAAAATAATAGAGTGACGTCACTGGTTGTGCACACGCCCAAGTTGTGTTTCCATTATGGAGGATCAGAGTTTTGACCACGAAGAGGCTGAATTTAACGATATTTCATCATCATCATCATTTCAAACCCAGTGATTGATGAAGAAGACACAGAAGGGTCGCTCTGCCATCGGTGACCCCGTCTGGAACATGTTTGAGGAAGCAGAAGACGGTTCATCCTCCATTCGTCCTCGTCTCCTCAGCCTCAGCAGCCACGCGAGCTAGCGGCTACCGCTAGCCGCGCAAGCTAGCGGCTCCCGCCGCCTGTGCTCCTTTTCTCCTCTCTGGTCTCTTCCAGGCTCAATCTTTCGTCAAGGCTCATAAAACGCCGACTATAACTTCAAAACACTGTTAAAACTTGGATATTTAAGAGGGAAACAAGCCAATGTAAACACAACAGATCGAGATCTGCACAACTCTTGACGTCACGCTCACGAAGAAGGATTCCCCCGACTTCCTCGGCTGGAGATTCAAAATTCAAATAACTTTGTTATGCAACAACAGTGGTGGGGCAGAGTCGGAGAAACCTTAGAAGTAGTACCCCAACTATCGTTTTTTGCAAAGTAGTGTTTTACATTTCACTAGGCCTTTAAGGCTTGTTGTTGAGTTGTCCACAAATTTGTGTTGAAAGGGTCAATAGGCGAGTGCTTTAGTGACGTGAGCCACGGGAGGTGAAGTCGGACTGATGTTGGACTAACTGTCCAACATAAAGTTAAATAAATTATAAAAATAAATACATTCAAAGGAAAGAGTGTGATAGGTGTGTGTTATCTTGAAAACATTTGGGCAGAAACCCGGACTGACTGCACATTTTTAACAATTCCAGACGCCGAAATCAAAATAAACGTCGGTCATTAGATCATCAGAAGGAGCTAAACTCAGGGTTTTTCTCCCGTGGCTCCGATCGCTGCTGTCGTGTAAACAGACAAGAGTTGGGAGCAAAAGTCAAGTTGGAGCTCAGTTTCAGGGTGAGAATGGAAATAAGACTGTACTTTGAGATGTTGAAATCAAGAGTTCAGGCTGCAGGATTATGTGGGTTCTCACAGCGAGGTTTCAGAGTGCAAACAAATAAAAGGGGGATGAAAAAAAAGCTTTTCCTTAATTCTTTAACTCCACAAAACCTCAGAACTTGTAAAAACCACCAAACAAAAGAAAAAAAACAAAAAAAAAACCTTCTACAGAGGTCGTTTCTGGTTGGTTTAACTGTAAAACAGCAAAGTTTGTAAAAGGAGGAACGTACAGAAGCACGTGGACGTCAAGCCAGTCCCGCTGGCACGACAACAAACGTGAAAAATATGCAGCTTTCACAAGCAGGTTATTTTTACTTTTTAACGCAGTGCCGCCGCTTGTTTACGGAGACCTGTTGCCAAGACGAAAACACAGCAGGACGAACAACAAAGTGGGATCGTGTGGTCTCTCCTCAAGCCTGATCTTCAACAAGGGTTGGTTTTTATTTTCTTTAAATATCTTTCTCACAATGCATCCATGCGCCTTCGCTACTGCTCAGTCCACATGGGGTCCAAGGGGGGAGGGGCTTAATAATGGACATGATTATTGAGACCGTTTATGTGTTTCACTCAAAGCAACTAGACACGAGGGCCATCGCTCTAGTTTGCAACACTGCAAAAAGTAAAATCTTTTCCCGATATCATTTCTTAAATTAAGTGAAAAATTATTAGTTTTTGACCAATAAGTCATTTTTGCTTAAAACAAAATTTTCCGCTAAGATTATTATTCTCGTTTTAAGATGATTATTACTTTATTTTCTTATTAGCTAGAATGGTCTTGGTGTTGAGTATTAAAAACTAGTTATAAGTAGTGCTTAGGCGTAAAACAAGCATTTTTCTCATTTTAAGACGACTGACCAGCAATCAAAGGACCTGAACTGGCGTTTCATAAGCTCAATCTTCTTATTTGAAGATAACAACACATGAAAATTATACTTGTTTTGAGTCCAAAAATGTTGTTGTCAAGATCACGCTGGGTCATATGGGGCTAGAATTATTTTCTTATTTTTGAAAATCTTGTCAAGTAAAATTTTCTTGTTCTGTTGGCAGATAATTTTGCTTATTTTAAGTATTCATTTTCTTGTTTTAGTATATGTTTTTCCGAGGAATTTTTGCAGTGAACATTAGTTGGTGACATGAGGTGAAAAGTCAATCTTGTGATCCGACAGAAGGTGCTGACCAGTGGATATACAGGAGGCTCAATTTTCTAGAAACACAGTGACCCGCTAGACTACTCGATTTCGCGAGAATCCGTCCATAGTATTTGCCGATTGTCACATCGTTCCGGTTTAATTTGTGCCGTCGCACTGCCTCTTGATTGGCTGGTCAGCGCTCACGCTGTATGGTTAGCATTGACACTAACCAATCAGAGTCAGACTGGGGCGGGTCGTGGCTTCCCGATCCTCGGGGGGCGGTGGGAAAAAAAAAAAGGGCAATCGGACTTGTGATGCATCATGGGGGATTTGGAAATGCGTGTATGCAATGGTGACCGAACTAAAAGTGGGCATACCCTGGACAACACCACGGGAACTGACCAACTACTGGCCGAACGCTAAAGGTGTCGTTTCGCCATGAAAACGGGTGCCGCCGCGAAGAACCACGACGCCGACCAGCTGAGAACCCACATGTATTTTCACTTAAAAACATTATCGCGCAAAACGCCCAGAGAAAACAAATTTTAGCCTCTTATCGCCGCAATCTCCTCCTTTTCCGTCTTGACCTTCAAGTTCATGGCCGGAGGAGATCGCGGGGGATGAAGTCCGATCTGTTAAAAAAAAAAAAACAACAAAAAAAAAACGAGCTTTGATTCGCTGCTCAGCCCTGGCCTCACTCGCCAGGGAGTCGACAAACAAAACTGAGATAATCACCGGTTTCCTTTCTCGATAAAGTCCCCACTCTCTTTGAAACATCAAAGGGAAGCGAGAGGAGCCAAAGTGAGAGTGGCGGCGTTAGGAAAACGGTCCAGGTGATCACAGAGAGTAGGAGGCAGGTTTAATGAGCCGGGAGGCCACAGAGACAAAAAAAAAAACCCAAAGCTGATGTTTGTGCGATGCGCAGTTCTTGGGCCAAAAAACAAAAAAGATAAACGACTCTCAGCTGGGTCCTTTTTTGTTTCTGGCATTAAAAAGCCTCACAAACCGGCCAAAAGCTCTTCTCGGGTTCCCTTCAATGGGTTTCAAATAAACAGCCCAGTTTAATAAAGTTAATATGATATAACCTAGTCTAAATGTGTTACATCAGGGATCCTGGCGGGATTGGATGGAGACTTTTTAATTCCCGATGAAACAGAATGTGACTGAAAGCTTCAGTCACACGAGCCAAAGTGGAAAGAAGCGAAACGCCAAGAATTATTCATTATCGTGTCACATTTTTTTTCTGCATTTTCCCCGAGCAGCGAATACGTAACAATGCTTTCTGACTGTGTAATCAATTAGGCGAAAGTGACACGGGGGCTCGGGTGAGCGGAATGAAAGCCTCGTCGGCTGCTTCAAAGCCACGGCGGCGGGACCGGAAACGGGTCCGACGGTCACAAAGGATTCAACGGTTTCCTTGCGGGAATAATATCACCTTTCATTTACATAACGGCGTCCAGACGGTCGGCGTCAAGCGCAAAACAGCTCATAACTAATGTTAAATCAAGTGAACTGGAAAAACGGAGCTGCCCAGTTCAACCCACTGGCGTGATCTCGCTCGGACGGCGGCGGAAGATGCTCAATAATCTGGACGTGGGATCTTCTTGAAGAAACCGATTTATGAACTAATGACAACACAATGAAGCGGCACCAGTGAAGCCGAGATAAACGGCCAAACTCACAAAATGCACCATTAATTTTATTAACGCTGTATTAATTGGCGGAACACGCCGGTTCGGTTCGATCGCAAATTATTAAAATAATCACCACTTCGGGCATTTAAGTGTGCTAAAGCCTCTTTCAGAGTGCTGAGTCCAGTGTGTGTGTGTGTGTGTGTGTGTGTGTGTGTGTGTGTGTGTGTGTGTGTGTGTGTGTGTGTGTGTGTGTGTGTGTGTGTGTGTGTGTGTGTGTGTCTGCTCATAATCTGCTGTGTCCAGAGCTGACTGAGAATGACGGATGGAGGGATGATAGGGGGGGATGGGAGGAGAGAAAGAAACCAGCTGAGCCTCCAAACTGAATTAAATTCTCCACAGCGGGGGAGGGGGAGGGGCAGGTGGAGGGGGGAGGGGCAGGGGTCATGGAGGGGGGGAGGGGTGGAGGCAGAGGTGTGGTACGAACCATCTCTTTCTCTTCCTCCTGATATTTTAACCAATAATAATTTAAAGTCCGTCTTACTTGGATCATTGCCGTTAATAATAAAGAACCTCCAGACCCGCGGGGCGTCGCACGTAATACGTAAGTACTCCGCGCAGTATCAGACTTCATATCGGTGAACATCACTTTTAAAGATTTGCATCTTTTATAGTTTAATAACGTTTAACAAAAAAAAAAAAAAAAAGTCCAAGTTGATAGTTTATTTGGAAAAGCACAAAACTAGTCTTAATTCAGGGGGCTGTTTGATAAAAACACCCACAATGCAACAGCTATAGGAGAAGCTCAATTTGGACACTTCACTGTATTTTGCATCAGACGGTTTAATGAAAATTCGCTTTATGTTGAAATTGGAGTCGTTTTCTGAAATAATTCTGAAATGTGGACATTTTCATAACATAAAACCTTTTCATCACCCCTCAAGTATAAATTTAAAGGCCTAGTGAAATGTAAAACACTACTTTGCAAAAAAACAATAGTTGGGGTTCTACTTATAAGGTTTCTCCGACTCTGCCCCACCACTGTTGTCGCATAACAAAGTTATTTGAATTTTGAATCCCCAGCCGAGGAAGTCGGGGGAATCCTTCTTCGTGAGCGTGACGTCACGAGTTGTGCAGATCTCGATCTGTTGTGTTTACATTGGCTTGTTTCCCTCTTAAATATCCAAGTTTTAACAGTGTTTTGAAGTTATAGTCTGCGTTTTATGAGCCTTGATGAAAGATTGAGCCTGGAAGAGACCGAGAGAGGAGAAAAGGAGCACAGACGGCGGGAGCGGCTAGCGGATAGCTCGGGCGGCTAGTAGACGATCAAGTAATACCTGGACACATCTTTGGTGATTCCGCGCAGCCCTAGAAGCGATAGCCAGAGTGTTTTGGAGGTCGAATTTTCATTTCACTAGGACTTTAAAGTTTATTAAGTCAATACCCGGCCCACTCCATCTGAATCGTGTTCAGATGTTCCACCAGGTTCAAAAAGGGAATGTTTTCTTGGTGATGTGAAACATTTGCAGGTTGGACCTCGACGCGGCGACAGAAGAAAACCCCGGGAGGCGTCATGGCGGCCGTCAGGCAGCCCGTTCGACGTGGGAGTCGACGTGACGCTTCCGGACGCCACCGACCAGGAAAGCGCCCAGTCCGCAGAAACTCTCCCTTCGGAATCCATTGATCCACCTGGAACTGTTTAATCCATTAAACATCACGTGTCTTGTTCGCCCCAACCAGTCGTCCAGAAAAACCAGAAACTCAGATGAACAAAACTCTCAGATGCTGGAGGAGCTGAAGTTTTCACTAATTATCCCTGCGAGTCGTATCTCGAAGTTGAATTTAGTAGCTTTTCCTCGCCGTTTTTTTTATTTTTAAAGTTTCCTGATTGAAGTTTCCCCACTAAAGTGCACCTTGGGAGCCGTTGGCTATACGCAGAGTTTATGTCCTGTCCTTTCAGATGTGAGCCAGCTTTACTCAGACTTTCTCCGGGGAGAGTTTCTCCAACCTTGGAGGAGCTCCAAGTGTCAGTCATTAATTCTGCCTGAGCAGAAAATTAACAGGCCTTTTTTTTTTTAAATCTATTTATTTATTTTCCAGGACACCTGAAATAACACATCCACTGCACTCCGGGTGGATTTTAGAGACGGAGATCTAAACCTGATGGATGTTTCCTCCTCGATTTTAGGTCTCGTAAATTAATTTGAGTGATTATAGACGGAACGCTCGTCTGCTGGTATCCCACATAAAACAAATGCTTTTGTTGAAGCTGAAGAAGTTCGGGGGAACGAGCCGAGATGCGATTTCGAGTCGCGGGCCGCCGAGAGAGAAATCAATATCACGACGACGCATTTTATTTACTCGGGCGGCGAGAAGGAAAATCTGGGTCAAAATTCAAAGCAAAACGTTATAAATGGTCATTATTTATGAGTAAATATGCAAGCGTGTCGCTGGTCGGGCTCAATTAAAGACGAAATCCTGACGGAGGAGAAGCGTTTCAGCCTCCAAACGCTCCCAGCGTCTGTGTTTTTCTCTCCGAGCTGCAGAGCAACACTTCAGCATCTGTGAGAGGTTTAGATGTTATTAAAACACCCAAACAAACCTGCTCCCCCACACACACACACACACACACACACACACACACACACACACACACACACACACACACACACACACACACACACACACACACACACACACACACACACACACACACACACACACACACTTGTGATGTATAAATATTGCAGTCCATCCACCTGCTTACCAAACACAATCAGACAACACTGAAGCGTTTTTTTGATATGAAAGATTAAAGACACAGGTAAAAACAAAAAGAAGAAAAAAATAGAAAATCATGGAAATTCAATAAAATGAAAAAAGCATAAAACATAACTTGCATTGAGATTATAGAGCGCCTTCCTCAACTCACCGACCCAAACAAGTTCAGACAATAATAGACACTATTATTACCACGTCGTAAATGACACACATTTAAAAACTATTTGTTCCTTTTTTTTCCAGTAACTCGGGATCGTGAAATGCCAACGTGTTTTACCGGACGCTGGTCCAGTAATCATGCAGTTTTTACTGGACCGAAGTAAAGTTTGATGAATATATATATATATATATATATATATATTTTTTTTTTTTTTATACGAGGCTGTAATGTACGGAGCCCCTGAAGGGACATGGAGGAAAAAAAAAAGAAGAAGAAGAGGTGAAACAAAAAGACTTTCTCGGGATCTCGCAAAACTATATTGTTAGATATGCGCATCATGTATGTGATCGACTAAGTCTGTCCTTTCAGAGACACCGTACACCCCACTGTTGTTGAGAGAAGCTAAAGCTAATGGAGGACACCCACCCGTATGAGTTTTATTTTAAAATTGGCCTAAAATATAAAGACATTCAAGCAGTGCTTAGCGAAAGGAAAATGCTTTTGCGAGATCTCGAGAAAATTATCGCGAGATCCTGAGAATTTTTTTGGTTTTTCCTCCACGTCCCTTCCGGGGCTCCGTAGTAATAAACTCGTCTCCACAGGAAAGTATGAAAAGTGCGAATGACAACTTCAGATGAGTATAAAGATGAGAAAAGGAAGCAGTGCAAAGTATTGTTTGTTCCATTTGGACAATGTGGGGGTCTGCGTCATAATAAACTTGTTTTATCTTTAAAACCTCAGAATCACTGAATCAATTCCCGGAGAACTGATTTAGCGGCGCAGCACAAACGACTGGGACTATTTTCGGGGAGTTTGGCGCGGAGGAGGACGCGGCTTCCCGGAGGTGTGAATCGTCTTGCTCCCGCGGAGGAACGAGCTGTGCGTTTTTAATAACGCTACCGTCTGGCGGCAGAGCGCCACCTCGCTGTAAAGCGGCTTTACAGACAACATGTTGTGGTGAAACGTTGGATAGCCCCGCAATGCTAACTTCCCTAGCGTCCTCTGGCTGGCTGCAAACTGTGGAATGGATTTCCGGACTCCTTTACACCGCGTCTCATTGAGACCCGCCTCCGTTCAGGAAATCCAGTCCCCATATTTTGCAGGGCGCCAGCAGGGAAACACTTGCGGAGTCGTTTCAGCAGACAGTGAAACACCAGGATCTGAAATCTCCGCAGGTTGGATCAAAAAAAAAAAAAAACGTCAAAATTTCAGCAGATAATGTCTCAGCTATCACTCTCCGCTCACCACATACTAAACTACTGCTTGTAGCCCGAACCATCGGCAAGAAAACCCTACTCACAAACCGGAAATCAAAAAATTATATCATTAATATATACATCAATGGACAAATCTGCTGTCTGGCTATATTATTACAGAATCTCAGTCGACACTCCCTGAACTGATGACAATAGAATCCCCCTCAATTCCAAATCAAACTCATTCAATGTCTACCAAATGGATAATTTCACCTTTTTTTTTTTTGATAATTAGCTTAAGAATTCCATAATATAATTTGTTTTACTCATCATCCATTCATTATTTTGTTTATTCCACTACTCTGTTTATTTTTAGTGTCGTTTTTTCTGTAATGCCATCAGTGTTTATCAGACGATTTATACATGCACACATATACAGATGTAAATACACATTCACACACCGACACTTTCTCATATTCTCCCTCTCACCCAATAATATTCCTTTACAATTCTTTTTTGTGCTCCTTTCTGTTACCAAACTATTTTCTTTCTCCTCTGTTTCCTCCATAAACATAACCAAGTCAAACTTAGTATTTCATATACAAGCACGCACGCACGCACGCACGCACGCACGCACGCACGCACGCACGCACGCGCACACACACACACACACACACACACACACACACACACACACACACACACACACACACACACACACACACACACACACTATGTAAATAGTATTTGAGGCAGCACTTGTTTGTATTACTTTTATATATGGAATGTATTGTTCACCATCACACATCTTTGGAATTGTTTACTGTTTTGTATTGTTTATTTGCAGTACCTTAAATTAAAATAAAAAAAAATAAAAAAGCCTGAACGTCGAGCCCTGAGGGTGATAAATGAGAAATTCAGACATGAGACATGGTTCTAAGAGGATATTAACCGGGCCGAGGCCATTTTTTTTTTTTTTTTACCGGTGATGACCTGACCGTCCGATGTATTTCGCCACCACCGGTAACTGTAATCAGCTAAATGGCATTAATTAACTTAATGTACTTTTATCTTGAATGTAACTAAGGGATCAGAGACTACACTCCTCCTCACGGCGAGGATTACGGCAGGTGCAGACGGGGGGGAAGTCCACGATGTGTGAAGCCTCAAGCCCGACAAACTCAATCTGACAGTTATCATGGAAAGAGCTTCAGATTAACTGAGCACACACGCGCACACACATACACACACACACACACACACACACACACACACGCACGCAAGCGTGCGCGTGTGTGTGTGTGTGTGTGTGTGTGTGTGTGTGTGTGTGTGCGTGTGGAGTCACGTGACCATCATATGACCTGCACACAGCGACACTTTCTGCAGAGCGGATGATGAAAAATTCAAACGTGTGAAGACGACGACGACGAATAACTCTTCTTCTTGGGTTCCAGAAAAGATTAACTCCATGATTGAGATTCCCCGGGACAGATTTAAGCCTTTTTTTGCCTCCCCTCCCTCTCTCTCTCTCGCTCTCTCTCTCTTTCCATCGCCTGAGGAGACAGTAAATATTGTCGCTCCCATCATGACGGCAGCGAGAAGTCATGCAGTCGGCCACGCCTCGATACGACTCGACTCGCGGCTTTCGGCAACAGTCACGACTTCACGCCTCAAACCTCCCGCTGTCCGTAGCGCCGAAAACCTTCGGAACCAAAAAAAAACCCCCACGTCGGTGACGATTGGGAACGGCAGTAATGACACTGCGATCCGTCGACGTGAGGGAACGGTTGGACACGAGAATCTGGATCGATCTGATCGTCAAAGAGAAGAGATGTTCGGCCGTGACGAACCTCTACCACACAACCGTTATTAATTAGTGCAAGTGTCAACGGGGGGGCCACATGGTGGCGCAGAGGTTCGTACTCTTTAAGGTCTGGTTTCAAACTGGGACTTTTCTTTTTCGCCACCAAGAAGAACCAGGTTGCTGGTTCAGTCCCGTTGCTCATGAAAACGTTCAGTCGGTTCAGATCTCGCATCTCTCAAGAACCGGTTGCTTTTCCATTGAGTTAAGAGTCGCTGTAAAACGTCAGTAAGTCTCTTCATACGTAGCCGGTTACCCAGCAACGCTTGTGCAATAACGTTGCTGGGTCCGGGAGATTCCTTATCCCAGCAAGGCTTTAACTTAAAACAGGGTTAAAACGATTCACCAATCTAAATGACCAATTTAGATCAGTAGCAAAGCCTTTTTTTTTCACGTCAAGTCATTAGCAGAGGCGTTCATACGGAAGAGGATTAGGGCCACTGTGGAAAAATACCCTGAGTTCTGACTTTTCTTCTCTGAATTCTGACTTTTAAACTCAGAATTCTGACTTTTTTCTCAGAATTATGACTTTTTTCTCAGAATAAAAGTCAGGATTCGGAGAAAAAAAGTCAGAACTCAGGGGTTTTTTCCCCTCAGTGGCCTTAATCCTATTCCATACGTTCAAACTTCAAACCCTGAGTTCTGACTTTTCTTCTCAGAATTCTGACTTTTTTTCTCAGAATTCTCATTTTAAACTCAGAATTCTGACTTTTTTCTCAGAATAAAAGTCAGAATTCTGAGAAAAAAAAGTCAGAACTCAGGGTTTTTTGTCCCTCAGTGGCCTTAATCCTCTTCCGTATGTTCAAACTATGTCCAAATGCTTATTTTTAACTGGCCCACGACAGATTGTGAGATCTATATATATGTATATATACACTCCACGCATGAACAGCACCAGGTCTGGACCGTGGGAGGAAACCAGAACGAAACCCAGAGAAAAACCCACGCAGACCAGAAGAAACATGCAAAGTCCACCCAAGGAGCCGTTCCCGGGGTTCAAAGGAGCTTCTTGTCGTCGTCCGTCTTTGTATAGAAACACTGAAACACGCGTCAAGTCAACAAACCGGCGACCTGAAAAGAGGCCGCGTGCCGCTCGCTGTGCGTCTGGCCCCCCGTCTGCATTACTTAACTGCCGAGTCGACCGTGAACGCTCGGGAGGGAATCGATGAAGGGTAAACAAACCGAGGCGCTCACGTGACCCCGGCTCCGCCGCCGTCCTCCCGACAGAAAGGAGCCGCCGCTTCAAAGGCGCTCCAGTTGAACCAGTCGTTTGATTGGATTTCCGTCCCCGAACAAACGTGTGTTTGGTCAGTAGCATCTGCCAGCTCAAGGCTCTCCAACAAGCTCCGCCCCCCCCCCCCCTCGCTGTTGGTTTAACCTTCGACGCCACTCCGCAGTTAAAACATCAACCCTTTAACGCTGGCGTTCTCCCGAGCCGGAGAACGTCGGTCGACCACAACTGACCAAACACAGAACCTGATTGTCTGAAGCGAGAGCCGTCAAACTCAAATTTCAGCCTCATGAACAAATAGCGACTGCGCCAACGTTTCCTCTTTTGCTTTTTAGGAATTTAACAAGTTTATCCTTAAAAAAAAAAAAAATGGATGATAAAACTTGGAAACAAAAAAAAAAAAGTGGGATATTTGAATTCCTGCCATCCATTGTGTTTCTTTTCAGAATAAAAGCCAGCTGATTCTCAGAGTTCAAATCTCTGCGGCCTTTAAACATTCATTCACAAACCTTATATTTAGAGATTCATGTGTGACGACGGCGAGTCCTGGACTAATCTGAAGTAATGCAACAGACGGATGAATAAATGTGAGACTTTGAACCATTTTGACAGCGTCTGGACTCTCGTGGGTCGAGCAGATGATTGACGCCTTGTTTCCACGGCAACAGGTCGGTTGATGCCCAACAAATTTGTACGGAAATCATCCGGTGGACAAAGTGCAAAACATAAGCTGCCGTTGCGTTTTTGAGGATCTGTTTCCACAACATCGGTGCTTGGAGCCACTGAAAAATGCAACTTTTTTGAAAACTCTTGTAGCCGTGGAAACGGAGGAAAACGACACTTTGTGATAACACACGGTCTCGGTAAATACTTGTCCTGCACATGCTCAGTGGAAGGACAATAACAATATTTGTCTCCAGGGTGCCAACGACTCCCAGTCCACATTCTCCCGGGACTTGGTAGTTTTATTTTGACAGTCGCCGTGACAACAATCCAACTCGGTCGTCTGTCCACACGAACATCATTGTTAGTGTTCACAGCATTGTTCTTTTACGCACAAAAGTTCCACTTTGGGAGCCATTTTTTTCAGACAGTTGATCAGCGTTGTTGTGTAAACACACGCCCAAAACACAGCCACCGTTTTGTGTTTTCACTTGGGAAAACGTTGTGTAAACAGGGAATTAATCTTTGTTTACACTCTGTGAGGTCACGGAAGCTTGCATGTCCAATCCTTCCACGGAACGACGCAAGTAGAAACCTTTACCTTCACACTTGTTTGTCACTCACGTTTAACTATTTTCCATGTAATTTCTATATTTGGGATGTTGGTGAATCAGACCAGGGAGCTAGAAGAAGCGTTGAAAACTGCCGGGCCCTTTGGTTGAAGTGGCGCAGAGGTTCGTACTCTTAAAGGTCTGGTTTCAAACTGGGACCTTTCTTTTTTCCACCAAGAAGAACCAGGTTGCTGGTTCAGTCCTGTTGCTCGTGAAAACGTTCAGTCGGTTCAGATCTCGCATCTCTTAAGAACCGGTTGCTTTTCCATTGAGTTAAGAGTCGCTGTAAAACGTCAGTAAGTCTCTTCATACGTAGCCGGTTACCCAGCAACGCTTGTGCAATAACGTTGCTGGGTCCGGGAGATTCCTTATCCCAGCAAGGCTTTAACTTAAAACAGGGTTAAAACGATTCACCAATCTAAATGACCAATTTAGATTAGTAGCAAAGCCTTTTTTTTCACGTCAATTCATTAGCAGAGGCGTTCATACGGAAGAGGATTAGGGCCACTGTGGAAAAAAAACCCTGAGTTCTGACTTTTTTTCTCAGAATTCTGACTTTTAAACTCAGAATTCTGAGTTTAAAAGTCAGAATTCTGAGACCAGGGAGCTGGGAGAAGCGTTGAAAACTGCCGGGCCCTTTGGTTGAACAGTAATGCAGCTCTCTTCAGTCCCTGGAGGCCGGGAGATGGTGAGGCTAATAATGTTGTGCCAAGCAGTTTCTGCAAAGGTTCTGCAGGATGTGTGTGTTTACGCGTGTGTGTGTGTGTGTGTGTGTGTGTGTGTGTGTGTTATGAGGGGGGGTGGAGGTTGTGTAGGCGGCCGGGTGGGGGGGGTGGAGGAAGGGAGGGCTTGCACACTACCTGGCCATTATATAAAGCTCCCACTCTCGGCGAGAGGGCTGTGTACCGAGCGCCAGCTCCCTCCCCTCCTCCACCCCTCTTTGTCCTCCCCTCCCCCACCCCTTAGCCTCCCAGCTTCTCTGACTCAGGCTTAACTCTGAAATACCTCCGCCCGTTGTTCTCTCCCTCCCTCCCTCTCTCTCCCTCTCTCTCTGTAGTTTCAAAACCGCTGCTCGCGTCGTCGATCCGATGAAAGACGGACTTTGAGGAAGAAACATGTATGAGGCTCTTCCTTCTTCTCATCGAGATCGAGATCTGGAAGCTGGACTCCGTTCAGAAAGACTTTTAATCACGAGTGTGACAAATACCAAACCGTCACACCTGAGGATGAGGTCTAGTCCATCACACCTGAAGATGACATCTAGTCCGTCACACTGGAGGATGAGGTCTAGTCCATCACACCTGAAGATGACATCTAGTCCGTCACACTGGAGGATGAGGTCTAGTCCATCACACCTGAAGATGACATCTAGTCCGTCATACTGGAGGATGAGGTCTAGTCCGTCACACCTGAGGATGAGGTCTAGTCCATCACACTGGAGAATGAGGTCTAGTCCGTCACACCTGAGGATGAGGTCTAGTCCGTCACACCTGAGGATGAGGTCTAGTCCGTCACACTGGAGGATGAGGTCTAGTCCATCACACCTGAAGATGAGGTCTAGTTCGTCACACTGGAGGATGAGGTCTAGTCCATCACACTGGAGAATGAGGTCTAGTCCGTCACACTGGAGAATGAGGTCTAGTCCGTCACACCTGAGGATGAGGTCTAGTCCGTCACACTGGAGGATGAGGTCTAGTTCGTCACACTGGAGGATGAGGTCTAGTCCGTCACACTGGAGGATGAGGTCTAGTTCGTTACACTGGAGGATGAGGTCTAGTTCGTCACACTGGAGGATGAGGTCTAGTTCGTCACACTGGAGGATGAGGTCTAGTCCGTCACACTGGAGGATGAGGTCTAGTTCGTTACACTGGAGGATGAGGTCTAGTCCGTCACACTGGAGAATGAGGTCTAGTCCGTCACACCTGAGGATGAGGTCTAGTCCACCAAACTGGAGGATGAGGTCTAGTCCATCACACCTGAGATCTAGGTAGTACTGCTGGAAATTAAAAGTATCTGGAACTCGGTATTCCAGGTATTTCTGGATAAGTGTGTCGTTTTCAGAATGTGGAATCATCATTTTCTGATAAAAAAAACAAAAACAAACCCAACAACTCAATAATCCGCAAAAATATTTGATTCTTGTTTCCTGCATTTGTCACCATCGGATACTAGTTTTAAAAAACAGTTCCAACATATAATAATCACCTCTACATTTCAAAAATGACATTTTTGTCAACGATTTTCTGTTTCTTTCCTGCTTTGTTTGTGTTATAATTGTATGTTTAAATCTACCAGCCTGTATGAGAGGTGATTAAATAAAGATTGGTTGACGAACGGTTAAAACACGAAAATCTAAATCCAAATACAATCATTTCATTTAATTCAAGAATGTTTTTTGTTTTGTTTTGGGGGTTTTTTCCCCTGCAGTGGAACCCACGCCTGCCAACATGTCCAATAAAAAATAAATAAATTAAATTAAATTAAAAAAACGTCCAGACTGAGCCAAGGAGCGAGCGGGAGGTAAACGCCTGCCAGGTTATCACTGACCTCAGCTCAGTTTTCAGGAGAGGAACAGAACAAAGACACGAGCCACCAGAACCCCACCGTGGCTCTGAGGAGAAAATGAAGACGAGCTGAAAGACAAGGCGGAGGCGCCATCACCCCCCCACCCTCGCCCTCGCCCCCGCCCCCACCCTCGCCCTGGCCCCGGCCCTGGCCTGCACCCCCCCCTTTAATCCCGAGGAGCTGGCAGAGGTCGGCAGGCGGCGAGATGAAGGGGAACAGCAGAGGCGGTGGCAGGAGGCTGCGAACACTTTGCTGGTGGAGTCTAGAGCAGAGTTTTTCGTTTTTTTCTTTATCCATCATCAACACGCCGCTTTCTCTGATGTTGGGGCTGCTTTTCAGGACTGCACACACACCCGGGCCGACTCATCCCGAGCTTCATTCGGAGAAAGACGGCAGCTTTGATGGCCGCCGGTCTGCCCTGAACGACGCTTCAATCTCTCCTCCGCAACACGACTGGAAAAACACTTGATTAAAAAAAAAAAAATCACACATAAAGACGCGCGTGTGTCAGGGGCCTCGTGTCGGAAATCGTGAAAGTAAAAGCCTTTTAAAATGATATTTCTTTACTCCCGGGAGTTGCGGACTTTTTTGCATCGACGTTTTAAAACATGCGCATTCATTGACGTGTCACGATTGTTCAGATAATTCAATATTTCCCCTTCCAGCAGACGAAACCAGACTTTTTTTTTTTTTTTTAAACAGGAAGGACTCTGTCGGAGCCAAGTCAGGTCACATGAGTGCAAACGCGTTGCCTAGTAACCACGTCTCCAGATCTTCAGCACATTGGTTTTTTCCCGCTAGCTGCACTGGAATAAATCATGCCCAACAGAATATTCTCTGGTAAACTAACCAAGTCGAGACTGCCGAGGAATAAACTCAGTGTGTCAGCCGTTAAAATGAAGAGCTGGAATTGGTTGTGTCTTTAGTTTACTTTTTTATGACTAAAAAAAAAAGTAGAAAATAACCACAAAAATGTTTAAGAAAATTAGAATTAAAAAAAAAAGAGAATTATTCATCAGAATACGACAGTTTAAGTAATTGAAATAGATTCCTATGATTTTCATAAAGCGAAAAAAGCGTGGAATCATTATCAGGAACTTTTACATCTATTTTGCATGCAGCCGTCGTTCAGACACGATTAAATCTCTATTCAGAAACTATCAGAGCCAGATTTTACAAACAGG
The DNA here is from genome assembly GCF_963422515.1 of Blennius ocellaris. Lineage (NCBI taxonomy): Eukaryota > Metazoa > Chordata > Actinopteri > Blenniiformes > Blenniidae > Blennius > Blennius ocellaris. The sequence continues at coordinate 32,950,776 of NC_137650.1, read as the reverse complement.
AAAAAAAAACCCTGTCGGAGCCAAATGTGGTCAAAACGAGCAGGTTGCTGAATGACCATGTTTTAAATCTTCGGTCGACCTCCGAGAGAAGAATCGGAGGAAAGAACAAAAAGCCGCTGGAAGCCAAACGTGTTGAATCGGTCAAACGACACGCTGCTGAATGCGTCAGGTGGTTCAGTGAAATACATGCCAGTGTTGCAAAAACTGACTGAAGAATCGAAAAACAAACAAACAAACAAACCTGAAAGTGAAATTTTTTTTTTGAATTTGACCAAAATAACAGTTTGCATGTTGCGTGATAAGACTTTAACGAGTCACAAACGTCACAAAGTCCGAGGGGAAAAGAAAACGTAGAGTCAAGATAAACAGTCACGATCAGACATTTGGTTGTGGATTATAAAAGTGGCTCGAGTTATGCAGATGTTTTAATCCAGATGTGATCTGTCAACAAGCTTTTCTTAAAGCCTGATTTCCGCGTGCGCACTGGAACTGCCCATGCCGACACTGTCACTCACAAAATCACTATTATGGCGAGTAAAGTCAAAGAAGCACGTTAAGAAAAAGTTTATATTTTACAACAGACGTGCACATCAGTCTTTTATTTTGACACTCCCGCAGGCAGACCATGCCAGGACGACACGACACACAAAACCTTCTTCACCGCTGGTTGACAACTTACAACTAATAAACTAAACTACATGAACTAAGCAACAACAACACAACGCAATTATTACCAAGACTACAAACCTAACATAAACCCCAATAATTACATTTAAATCACGACAAACAGAAACTCCCATAATGCATTGCAGCTATCAGCTCCTTTATTGCTACACATTATTAAAATGGAAGATAAATGTGGGAGATCTGGGATTTTTAGAACCATGAGTGTGAGCGGTGTGTCTTTAATGTCCTGTAGTTGTTGTGGAATTCACTAGAATAGCGTCTGCGTCGCCCAACATGCTCCTCCAACGCCCAGAGTGGAAGGGCCACAATTATCCCTAAATCTCTGGTAGCACTGAATCTAAGTGTGTGTGACTATAAAGGAATAGTAGAGCTTCTTGATCCGTTTCTCCTTCACTCAAAAGCATGGAAAAAATTGGACGAAACAGACGAAAGACACATTAGCGGCTCATCCCGTCATGCTAAATTAAAAACTCGCGCCATCCATCAAAGCTGAGATTGGCTGAAAACACATTAAACGTGACACTTCCCCGCGCCTCCTTCTCACCCTGATTCATGGCATTTCCGTACATTTTTTATTTTTTATTTTTTTGCATTCTCCTGCTTGTTTCTGTCACTTTTACAGCCACATGATATAAAACTGAATCTCTCATTTAGTCTATTTCTGCCTGGCTGCTCGTTGAGCGAGAGACGAAAGCGCAACAATCCGTCAGCGGAGGCTCCACTGAAGAACCCCGGCAAGGCATTTCTGGAATCCCCCCAAGGCAGGCTGACAGCCATAGTCTCTCACCGCAAAGGTAGATTTCCGTTGGCGTCTGGAACGGCGAGGAAGACGGCGCTCGGCGACGAGCGGCTCCATAGCAGGAGAGGTTCCTCCTTTTATTCCTCACAGTCTCACCGACTTCATTCAACAACCTTCACCAAAATACCGACGCCCGTCTCAGATGTGCTCTCAGTAATATTGCTAATTGGATTTTTTTTTATTTTTTTAAACCAGCCAGTCGCCGGCTTCACCTTCGGTTTTAGTTTTTCATTTTTGTCTATATATTGAAAAGAAAAAAATTCAATTAGAGGTTCCCATTTCAGCCTGGCCTTATCGCAAAAAAAAATTAATTTTTTTTTACTTTTGTCAAAAACTTTTTTCAAAATTTTATTCTAAAACATATTACTTTTTAGCTTTTCTACCGGGTTATTCCCCAGTAAGTATAGCATTTTTATATTTAATAAAAATAGACCAGACAGAAGTTAATTCACTCCTGCCACATGACTACTCAGGTTAAGCATTCAAAAAATGACAAAAAATGTCTGCAGTAGAAACTAAAGTAAGCTGGAGAATTAAGCAGCAGGAGACAACAATGGCAGAAGAGAAAGAAGAATCAGTGTGACAGCAAAATGAAAAATGAGAAAACTAAATTCGACTTATTGACTTGCAAATGTATGCAGGAAGGCGTCACAAATTATTTTAAAAATTGACAGTTGTATTTGGGGCAACCTGTGGTTAGGGGGCAACACGGAGGTGAAGTCCGGACTGATTTGGAAAAAAAACCGTGGCCAACTCTGATTCGTGTCCGGAACAAAAAAAAACTGAATTATGAGCCACAAATTACTCGAGTGACGGAGAAACAAACTCTGCACATAAACAGCACGGAGCTGCGGGAAGGAGGGAAGATTTATTAACTTCAAAACCCGAGCAAACAGACTCCTGGAGACGGCAGCGGGATGGAGAACGGATGGTTTGAGTCGGCAGGCAGGGAGTGAATCAGGGGGTATTAGGGAAGGCAGGTATGCCAGGAGGCAGATGGGAGAACAGGTAAATACATTTTGGAAAGGTGTGAACAAATTAGCGGATCGCGTGGTAGGAAGGGTAGGTGGGTGGTTTTGTCAGCGGAAAGAGGGTTGGTTGGTTGGTTGGTTGGTTGGTTGGTTGGTTGGAGTGTGAGGACCTGGATGGGTAGATAGGCATACACTCTGGCAGATATATCACTGTGATACCAGGTCGGTGGTTCGGAGGGTAGGTAGGTTCAGTAGGGAAGGTGGGTAACCACGTTCGGTAGATTGGGTTGGTCGACGGCTGAGGAGATAGATAAGATCGATTGGGTTGGTTGGTGGGTAGATACCCAGACGGTCGATAGGCCGCGAGCTTGACAGATAGACTGCTGGGTTTAGAGGTACTTTTTAAGGTAGGTAGGTTTCAATAGGTAAGGTGGGTTACTAATCTTAGTAGGTTGGGATGAAGGTGGGTGAGAAGATGCCAAGATGGTAGTTTAGAAGGTAGGTCAGAAGATTGGGTTGCGATACAGGTACTTGGTGAAAAAGTAGGTTCAATAAATATGTAGGTAGACACATTTGTGTGTACTTTGGTAGGCTATTGAGTCCTAGGTAAATTCAAAACCAAACTACTTAGTAAAAAATGGCAGAAGAAAAAGCTGATTTACAGATTAATAATTATTTACTCAGCTCACCGCTCATTTTGAGGTTTGCCGCTGTTGAATCACTTCAAACGGCACCGTAGACCTTTACCCTAGATGATCCTCAGGCCACAGATGGGATTCTAACCCAGAACCTTCACTCAAGATCAGGGTTTACCAGTAGAGAGTGAGCTTATCTATATTTAAAACTGAAAGGCATAAATAATACCAATATTTAACTACAATGAAATAGCACATCATTGGTATTAAATGTGTGCAAAGTGTACGATAAAGCACAAGACTTGGCATGAAGAAAAATACAGATGTAGCAATAAAATGAGTAAAGTGTGCGCTACAGCCATTCTGTCTTCTCCTTTAATTACTTATTCCCTCGTCCTGATTCACACTGACGCCTCTCTCCTCTTCCAATATTCAAAAAAGAAGCCCAAAAGAAGCCGTTGCCAGAAGGGCGGCCAATGAAAACGCCAGCCTCATTCTTCCAGCTGGAAACACAATCAAGCTCCGAACTGCTGCCTCCCCGAGTCCCGTCTCCAATGTGACACGTTTCCACGGCAACAGGCCCGGGTAACAAAATCACCACAGGAGTTAAGAGAAGCTCCATCTCGCCGAAGCCACACGAAAAGTCGACTGGCTGCAGCCGCCGTCACCGCCGCCGCCACGCTGGGTGAAAAATACCCCGGCGGCGACGGAAGCGGAGCTTAAAATGTCAGCGCGGCCCGACGGAAACGTGCTGAAACGTGCAGGAACGTACGTCGCGCCGTCTCAAGTGACAAGAAGCTCCGTTCTCTCAAAGGCTCGTCAGGGAAGAAAATCCTGCTGCTTGAGAGGAGAGGCAGAAAAGAAAAAGAGCAATAAAGCCTCGGCGGTGGTTTGTTGCAGCTGTAAACACCTCCGACATCAAGCCGCGTCGAACATCTGGATCGGTGTTTCCCACGGTTGGGGGATTCACACGTCCACACGACTGCGTCACCGCCGCGCAATAAACCAGAGAGCAGAAGTCACGGGGTAAAACGTGAAGGAAAGTGACGAGGCTGTTGCGTAACTGCACACGGTCAGAGGATTTAGAAACTTTCCGTTGCATTTCGAGGGTACGTTCACAAAACGAAGGTGCTCAGAGCTGCACGGAACCAAATGACTTGAACACGACTCCCGAGGTGGAACTTTTCGAAAACGCTCAGATTCTGTGTCGTTGGGGGGGGCAACTTCCTGAAAACGTGGAGTCTCTGCTAGTGCGTATAAACACCATGACCCGTGGCCCATACTTCTTCTGTATGTGTGAGTAGACAGACAATAACCGTCAGCCGTAACATTTCTGACAAGTGGAGTGACTGACTCTAGGTGTCGGAGTGTATAAAGTGACTTTTAATTCTCAAAGTTTATGTCAAAAGCAACGAAGAAGTGGAGAAATTTGAACCGGTGTTCGGAGCATCTTTAATCCCCGTGGAGGGTTTCAGGTCCGCGTTGACCACATTTAAAAAAATGTTCCGAAGGTGAACACCTCGCCTCAGCTCCGACACGACTCCTTCCTCCTGCAGAGGTCAGAAAAGGGGGGGAAGGGGGGGCTGGAGGATCCCGGGCCGGCGGCCATAATGTTGTGGCCGGTCAGTAGCAAAACACCGGGGGCCACGTCTGAAACGTCTTCTCCAGACTGGAAATTAGGCGCGGCGATAATGACAGCGACAATCAGAGAAATGGGCAGGTGCTGAAAGGATGTGAGGCGGCGGAGACGAGGGCCTGTATCATTAGGGATTAACCTCGCCACAGGCTCTACAAATAGACTGTCTCCACCTATAAGCCGCCGGCGCGCAGACAAGTCATTCGTATTGCCGTGCTGCTGCAGCTGAGAGAGAGAGAGAGAGCGAGACAGAGAGAGAGAGAGAGAGGGGGGAGAGAGAGAGAGACAGTTCAAAGGAGCCGAGGCAGATCAGGACTCCCGTGGAACAAAATGCAATGCAACAGGACAGACCTGGGGGGGGGGGGGGGCTAGTAGGGTAGGGGGGGCTGCTGCATCACAGCTTCATGCACCAGTCCAATGGATCAAGTATAATAATATGCAGCCTCAGGCGACACAATGTGCAACAGGACAGACCTGGGGGGGGTTGGGGGGGGGGGGTTGGGGGGGGTAGTAGGCTAGGGGGGGCTGCTGCATCACGGCTTCATGCACCAGTCCAATGGATCAAGTGTAATAATATGCAGCCTCAGGCGACACAATGTGCACCAGTGCAAGCAGACAGTCACTTTAAGCGAGGCAAACCCTAAAAGTCCACCGCTTGACCCAGAACATCTGGACCTGCATGGACCGTCTGGACCTGCACGGACCGTCTGGACCTGCACGGACCGTCTGGACCTCCACGGACCGACACCAGGACATCAGCTCACCCCGTCAAGCGCACTAAAAAAAATAAGAACCACTTCATTTCTTTGACTCCTGCAGCCCGACTGAAGAAAACGACACTCGTCTCGTCACAACTTTCCAAAACTGGCCGCAAAATCGCCCAGATGGAATCTCGTGCCGACTTCCCGGTTCACGTTTAAGGGATTCGAACCGACTTCAACCTCCCAGCAGAGCAGAAGAAGAGTAACATCAGCTGCGTGGAGACGATTTTAAGATGAATAGCTTTGTGCATTTGTTTGGATATAAAGTGATTTAATGGAGGAACAACAACTCTCAAGCCGTCTCTTTAAAAAAAAAAAGTGTCATTCTGGGTAATGGAGGCATCGGTTCTCTGTATCAGGAAGTAAAGAGGTTGAATTTTACCACAGCGAGTTTATATTCAGGTCACAGAGGTAGGGTTTTATGCATTTAGTTTCTGAAGGTTCCGGCCCTGGTTCATGGAGGGTTTAAGTGAAAACGCATAGATTTTGTTCCAGAAACGTTGGCCGTTTACACGGAAATAGCAGAAAAGCTGTATAAAAAAAAAATTTGTTTTGTCCATTCCCTGTAAGGCCACCAGTGGGTGCTGTTGATTTAATTTGACCAAATTGGAAAGATCAAAGTCCGAGTCCAGACGTCTTTGTGACTCTGCTCAAAGAAACCAGATCCAACGAGTAAAGCTGAAGGTAATCAGAGTACAAACTACAAGTTCACTACCATTAAAGGTACTCTCCCGGAAAAAAATCTCTTTAATATTTACTTCCCATAAAAGCATCACTTCTGCACAGAGAATAAACGAATACATGAAAACAAGACCGTGACCACTCGTTCCCAACACACAATCACACCAAAGTCCATACGTTTACAATTTGAAGCCATCAAACTGTGTTTATGTTTCGCTAACTCATGTCGTACATCAAAGATGGCGTCGCGGCAGCTCAAGCGGAAAAAAAAAATCTACATTTTTCAACCGATTTAGCCTGAAAAAAGCCAGATTTTCTCAAAGAAAGAAGTCTTCAAGCCACGAGAATAGTCGAAAATGTTGTGAATCTAATCACGAATGGTTTCTTTCCAGTGCGAATCGAGATCTCGTGAGGTCGCGCGAACAAACGTGGTCTTGTGACACGATTCCTCTGGAAATCTTTGGCAGTTTCCGCGAAATTTAAATCCTGGACATACGTGTTTGTAACGACCGTAATGATGAATTTCCCTCAGAGAGGTATCGTCAACGTATTAAAGAGATGCACAACTGGGTCCTAACTGTGTTCTTATGTTTCCTGTGTGGATTCTGGTTGCGGAGCTTTAAGAGCCCCGTTTACATGACAGACGTTTGTCCCTGAAAGAAGCAGCACTTATGAAATGTTCCGTCATGAACAGGGAACATTTATCTCTCTTTTTTTTTTTTTTTTTTTTAATCTACTGGTTAGACTTGATTTGAGTGTTTGGTTTCGTCAAATTGGATAAAAACACTGACTGTTGCTATCAAAACTGTGTCGGCGACGGTAAATGAGCAGGAGCCGATGATATTAATTAATTCCGAGTACTCCATATCTGAAAACACCCCAGTGAAAGAGTTCGTTTGAAAGGTGGCATGAAAGCATCACGAACCGTTTAATTTTCATCTGGCAAGTGTGAAAGCCACCGGTTGCTCACTTCGGTGAGCTTTCAACTGGAGGAAAAGAAGCTGAAATCCACATTAATAAACAAAACAAAGAAAAGAAAAGAACACGAGGATGAGTTTACATTCGCAGATTAGATACTTCAATAAAAGTCAAGGTGGAAATTGTGACGTAGTCTTGGAGAATCGGATATTTCCTGTTTGGGATTTAGTCAACGGGGCCTGAAGACGTCTCTAAACGGGACTTTGGTAGAAATAACTTCACTTAAATGAGAAATTCCCTTCATACCGATGAGAAAAAGCGACAGATTTGACCGCGGGAATGTCATTTGGAATGCCTGAGATTCCGAAATGTCCTGTTTTCCACACAATCCCGTCGCTTCCCACGCTCATTATCAGAAACCTGGATTAATTTATCTGCTCTGTGAGAGTTTGTGACGCTTCGGCCGAGTGTTTGTACGAGATCACAGATAAATGGAGGGTTTCTTTGTGAAGCTCAGATACGAAGACGCCGCCTTGGGCGTCAGTGTCTAGATTTTCTGGTGTTTTCTAAAGCGGGACAATGGCGCCGGGAAGGACAAGGTGGAATAACGAGGGGAGGGAGGAATCAGCAACTCTTTGGAGAATTTGGAAATTGTTTTCATTCTTCTTTGAAAAAGATTTGTGGTCCCAGATAAGTGAGCGGCAGCTGCTTTTCTTTTGGGTTGTTTTTTGGTCTTTTTTTTGAAAAACAACACAGAGCCCCAGTTAAAGCAACATTTTCGGGCGGAAAATTGGAAACAAACCTCCACGTCGCCCACGTCTCCCGTCTTTCACACACCTGATAACGACACACTAGTTCCAGTCGGTGGTGTTGACAGCAGGGCGTCGCGGAAACCTGCAGGGCCGCGGCGCCTCCAGGACCCCAGTTCCAAAATGCTAATTTTTCAAAACGTCCGTCTCCGTGACGTCAAAGGCGGAAACGCGAGGCAAAACGGAAACGCCGCTGCCGGTCATGTGCACCATTGAGCTGCAGTAAATAGACAAAGTACAAAAAAAACAAGCTGCAAAGGAAGTCGTCACGTCCTTTGAGTGGGAAATTTAAAGTTTAAGAAGCAAATTCTGCGTCTTAAAGGGGAAAAGTGAAAAAGCAAAACTGTCCACGGTCTCAGGAAACACTTGTTCTGCACATGCTCAGTAGACGGACAATGACAATGTTTGCCTCCAGAGTGTCGCGACTCCTATTCTCCTGGGACTCAGTAGTTTTATTTTGACAGTCGCCTTCATAACAACCCAACTTTTGTCCACCAGAACCGATAATACTGATAATATCTAGAGCGTGTTGTTCTTACTATAAATGTGCTAACCCATCTTTCAGTATTCCTGCAGTCGCCGTGGAAACAGACATTGTTTTCAAAAATTTCCATGTAAACAGGAAACTTTTCTGAAACGAAAACACAAAAAATTTTACGGATCAGATCAGTCAGATGTGTGTGGGGTTTGCTCAGTGAGTGAGGTGATGGAGGAAGAAGAGGGTAAACCAGGGTAGAAAAAAAAGACAAGTTCTATGGGCGGATGGAATTATATATATAAAAAAGAAATCAGGGCTTAAAATACTAAATAATGTTTGGTGTGAAGCAGAGACGACCTTTCAGGCCTCCTGAGACTCGTAACAGGAGCAGGAAATCATTCTGATCACATTAACTTCACAGCTTGAAAAGAAAAAATTCTCTTTTCATGAGCAGTAATTCCTCTTCAAAAGTAAAATATGTGTCCGGACACAGTTTGTCCTAGAATAGAGAGATACTTCATTAATCCCAAGTCGTGATCACGACACCGAATCGGTGACGATTTAAGAACGTTCGGCCCAACAGGAAAACATCCAAAACACTTAAGAAGCACCTTAAGACATCTAGAACCACCTGGAAGAAGTTATTGGTCGGACCCCCTCTAACCCCCCCCCCCGACCCAGACCTTCAACTCTCATTGGGTGGAAGTCAGAAAATCTTACAATCGCAATAATAAACCGGCAATATTTGCAAGACTTTGCTTTTTTTTTTTTTTTGAACATTTCTGACTTATCGTTGGCGTCACATCATAAAGGGGCGCCAGAGGCTCTTTTTACTGCCCGTGGGGCAATAAAAGGGGTGGAAGTGATGGAGGAGCGACACAGGAAAGGCCTGAATGAGACATAACGGACAAGATAAATATAGAGATTGTAAATCTTGTTTCAACGCCTGTTTGACTGTGGAAGGAATTCGTACTTTGTCTGTTTTTGCACACGTGGTTGTTTTGTTTTTGTTTTTTAACCAAACCATTTTACTCGTTGAGTCACATTAATAAAAGAAAAAGGGAATAACTTCAACATCTGCAGCTAGTTTTGTCGTGTCCAGAGTGCGAGATATTACACCAAAAACATTTATTATTAGAACTTTATCATTTCTGCCAAACATCACGATTGTCTGTGAATATTCACATCACAATGACATTATCAAGTATTGTTTAAGCCATAATAATCACAAAATGCCTTCACGTGTCTGGATCATTTTAATCGCGTTTCCTTCAAGTATGTTGATTAAATGGTTGAAGAAATGTTTGAAAAAAAAAGTGCGACAGTGGAGTTTCTGCTCCGTTTTCTGGGAAAACTTTTATTTATTTGTCCGTTTGTCCATAATATTGTGAATCTGGTCGGATCGTGAAGACTAATACTCATTTCTGAATCTCGTCAGGTGACCAATGTTTCATGTAGAAATGCATGTTTGTTTGTTTGTTTTTTTGCATTATGCAAAGAACCAAATACTGAATTAACCCATTGAAAGCCAAAATTAATGAAAATGTGTTTATTTTCTGTCGTTTTCCCCCAAAACGCATGACGCACATGTTGGGAGGCTGAGAGCTTTTCGCTCCACGAGGAGCCTGAAGAGGAGCACGTAGGCTCCTCACACCTCCTCACGGCAAAACACAAAGGAGCACGTATAGATGCAACGGATCCTGAGCGGGCGCTCAAACACACCAGGGAAACGGCTAAAAATAGCCCAGCACTCTGATCAATAACTGCACAGCAGCGAGCGGAGTGCGAAAACTCCACTTTTCAACCGTTCCGAGTCGATTCCACGCGTCAAAGTGTCATTTTGAGACGTTTGGAGGCGGCGGCAGGTAGCAGGTGTTCCCCTAATGCTGCACACATGGAGATTAAACTACGTCCACATACGATCCTGATCCCACTTTAATGCGAGGAAATGTGAAGAACAGCAAGAATTTTCGCTTGCGTGTTGCAGAAAATCAACCTGTATTTCACCTGTTCTCGATTGTTCGTTGCATTTCATTAGAATTTGGCCAAAAACAAGCTAAAACAAGGGTTTGGGGTGAATCCCAGTGATTCCAGGAGGCCAGGACTTGATTGTTTTTTGTAATAAAACCACATGCGTGCAGAGAACAACGCGCAATAAACACTAACAATGGCAATAACGTGGACATTGGTAGGGACAGACGACCAAGTTGGATTGTTGTCACTGTGACCGTCAAAATAAAATGACCAAGTCCCAGAAGAATGTGGACTGGGAGTCGTTGACACCCTGGAGACAAACATTGTTGTTGTCCTTCTACTGAGCATGTGCAGAACAAGTATTTACCGAGACCGTGTGTTATCACAAAGTGTCGTTTTCCTCCGTTTCCACGGCGACAAGAGTTGGAGAGTTTTCAAAAAAAGTTGATCCTCAAAAACGCAACGACTTCTTGAACTTAAAAGTTCACACTCGCAGCTTATTTTTTTTGCACTTTGTCCACCGGATGATTTCCCTACAAACTTGCTGGGTTTACCCAGGGCATCAGCCGACCTGTTGCCGTGGAAACAAGGTGTCAATCATCTGCTCGACCCACGAGAGTCCAGACGCTGTCAAAAAGGTTCAAAGTCTCACATTTATTCATCCGTCTGTTGCATTACTTCAGATTAGTTCGGGACTCGCTGTGCAGGGGGAAGAGCTGTCATCACACATGAACGGAAGGAGTCTGCCGTTTCTGATCTGCCGGTTACCATGGCGACTGTTGACCGCCTTTCAAGCGCGCCTTCGATCGCTGATGAGTTTATCAACAACCTCGTGGCTGATGGTTTGTTGTCTGCGCGAGTGGAAAAGGAAAGAACGGCGTCTGTTGTATCCAAGATTATGTTTTCCAGTTACTTTCCAGCCAAATATAAACAGAAATCATTTTGATCAGTCTTTTCTTTTTTAAAAAGTACCTCAAAAGCCCAGATAATAGGGAAGTGGGAACCCCTGATGGAAATGATTTTTGTAGACTTTGAAAAGAAAAACTGAAATTGATGAGCAATCCTCTGGTCTACCTGATGAAATTGACTTCTAATGCAGGGGTTGACGGTTCGATTTCGTGTGTTGTTGTGTTCTTGAGCTGAACCCAAACTCAAACTTTGGCCGTCATCGTCGGGTAGCTTGGCTAACAGAGTAAGACACAGTTAATTTACAAATAAATTAATAAAAGAAAAGTTGCCGTTAAACCCCACCAGAGCTAACGAGCTAACTGCAGCAACAAAATATTGTGATACCAATTAGCACCACAAGATGGTGCAGTGAGTCACTTTAACACACTTTTTTCCAAACATGCAGTGTAAAAAAAAAAAAAAAAAAAAAAACCACAAAACAAGAGAACCATCGCGCACTGAACTCTCTACTGCCCCCCACAGCCCAACAGGGGAATTTCCTCAAACCAGGCATTTATAAAAGGACCTCCGTCAGTGCTTGAACGAAGAAGAGCACGAAATATAACTGCACATTTTTGGGAGTGATAAAATAATCGGCCGTTTCAAATTTGACAGTATCGCTGCTGAACAGTTCGAAGGAGATTCAGACACTTTAACTTGTGGGGGGGGGGGGGGGGGGGGGTGTCACGACCGGGGCTCGAACCCGCGCCCCGGGTGATTCCGGCTCCACACCGCGCGCCCGGTGTTTTTCTGATCTGCCGCCGGATAACGGTCCGCCGGTGCGGCATCAACAGGTCAAACGACAGTCCCGCCAGCCGCGTGGTTCCACCGGCAGCCCGCAGCCGGACCTCGAGTCCCGGCGAACCTCCAGTTTGTTTCCACCTCAAACTGACAAAACACGGACGACTCGTGCGCGTGTTTTCAAACGGGACGCGGCTCGCTGTCATCCTCCCGTCCGCAGCCCCGTCGGCGGCTCGAACAGCCCGAGAACAGCTGCGGAGCAGCCTCACTCACTCACTCACTCACACACACACACACACACACACACACACACACCCAGCCCGGGCTCACCCGCGGCTCAGCTGTCCCCGGGGTGCAGCCGCCGGTCTCCGGCGCTGGACCGGGACACCGGGGCTGGGTGTGCTGTGGGAAACACGGTCTGCTCACACACAAACCAGCGCCTCGCAACATCAACACAAACACACTCCGCAAAGTTCCGGCTGCGCCTCAGCGCGGAACCCCCGGAACTGGGGCCCCCTCGGGCCCCCCCGAGGCTTCCAGCGGCCAACAGGTGCGCCGCGTCGCCATCAGACGCCCCAACGCCGAGAACATCGATCCCGATCCGAGCTGCGCCTTACCTTCAGTTCCGCACTCTCCGCCATCTTCTCTGTCTCTGCGCAGGCGTGCTGAGGCCGCGTCACGTGACTGGGACGCGCAGAGCGCAGCGTGAAGGCGGGGCGTTCAGGAGCACCGGCGGCGGTGGGAAAAACCAACACCGGCTTCTATTGTATTCGTACGAGAGTCGAATACAATAGAATACAACACAATAGCGAAACACACTTTTTCTTCTCTACTACTACTAATAACAATAATAAAGAACATTTATTCACTGAACTGCATACACTGATTTTATTATTTTGTTATGTACGTATTCACTTATTAATAATCAAATTACACACTAGTTACTCACTTATTTCGTTACATATTGCTCAAGTGATATACTCATTTACTGAAATACCCATTTTGCTATTTTGTTACTTATTTAGACACTAAATCAATTATTTGAATCACCATTTTTCTGTACAGTTACTCACGTCTTCATTTCCCTTTCGTGTTATTCACATGGTTAGTTTGTTACATAACTATCGAGTTACTTGTGTGATTTCCCATTTACTTATTTTGTTATTCAGTATCTGAATTACTCAGTTCCTTCTTTTCCAGAACATGCTGAATTAACAAGTGAATATGTACTTATTTATTGACATACTGTCACCTATTTTAACATTTTGAATACTTACCTATTCAGTTACTCTGTTACATACTAATTTACTTCCCTAGTTATTATTTATTTATGTAGTTACTCACTATATTTTAGAATTTGAGCTGAGGGCCTCGCTCAGGGAGCCCCGTCACTGTGCGACGAGAGCACTAACCACTGCACCAACCCATGTAACCTCTGCATTACTTCTGTTATTAAAGTTACTTGGTTACATGTTTCATCTTGCTCACTCACTCATTACTTCCTTACTATGTAGTTACTTCCTTTTCATATCCGTTACTCACTTATTTGGCTACTCTATACTCTTATAACTATTTATGTAACTGCCTACTTATCTAGTTACTCACATATTTGGTTAGGAACTCTGTTATTTATGTACTTCTTTTAATAAGTTTCTTTGTAAATACTTGAATACAGTAGTTTTATTTCATGTCATGAGTTGCTTATTTTCTTCTTTTTTGTATTAAAACAAGTTAGACAGAGAGAATTACTCCATTACGTAATTACATACATAGTTACTTACCATGTAGTTACACACATATTTAGTGACTATATTCTATTTATTGATGTAATAATTTTGGATGTCATTGCTTGACAGACAATCAAGTTACTTGGTTATTTAGTTATTTTTACTTACTGTCTTATTAGGTTGCTTTGCAGACAATTAAATACTTGAGTAGAGTATTTCAAGCATTGTTTCAAAACAAGGCAGCTGGACAGGCAATTACTCTGTTATTTACTGATGTAGTTACTTACTGTGGTAGTTACATACTCTTTTACTTCAGGATGTTGTCGCTCTTTTATTTTGTCATCGTGTTACATGCTGATGTAGTTACATATTTACTGATGCTATTATTTCCTAGCTTGTATGAATGCTGATGTTCTTCTTTAAAGTGTTGCTTAAGTCAGGGAAAACTGATATTTCAGTGCTGATTTCAGAAATACACCTTTTCTTTTCCCGCCGTGGTTTTCGACGTCGTCGCTCAACAGAAGACGGAGGTTGCAGCAGAAGACGGAGGTTGCAGGTGTTTTGCACCCATGCTGAGGTTATTCCTCTCAGCGGGGCTCAGGTTAGGTGGAGTCGCGCTGAGAATCACACCCGGAAGGGGGTTTATTAGATAAACAACTGATGCAGCCTGCATTGAATTCATTAGCGCTCCGCGAACACTCTGCTGAAATACACCGACGCCGAGATCTGGAACACTCCCGGCGGAGAACGTTGAGCAACAAGACATCCTCATCCGTCTCAGCACGTCGGCGAACTACAAACGTCATGTGGACAAAACGGTAAAGTGTAACTAAGCAGCAAAATGTCATGAAATAAACTGCTGGACCTGCTCCTCCACCTCTCTAGTGACGGCACTGAAGATATGGGCTCCGTCCGGGGCTTCAGGAACACCAGACAAGCCATTGGGCCTAAAGTTCTCGCTGCCTGGTCGGTCATTCGGGGTGAAAAAGAACCGGTTAAAAGCAACAAAAACAACAACAAAAAAACCAGACTCAGACCAGGCTTGTCGGGCGTTGAGATGGTTTCGCTGACCGGAGGTGTTCCGAGTTCCCGTGGTCCGTCCAGATGGGGAAGGGAACCTCCGCATCCTGCAGCCAATGGTGCCTGCAGAGCGAATTTAATGGCCAACAAGTCTCCGTCCCCACTGTCCTAGTTCTGCTCTGCGGATGAGAGTCTCTCGGGCAGAAAGGCAGAAGGGTGACCGCGGTTTTTCCTGACTTTTGAGAGAGGATGGGCTCAACCCTGATGTCAGGAAACATCCACCTCAACAAGGGATTGGCGTTTGGGGATCTGGCTGGACCAACAACCAGCGCAGAGTAGACGGTTGGTGGAATCAGCCCCTGAACCCACCAACACCCCCTGCTGAGGCAGACGGGGACAAGAAGCTTCAAGAGACCAACACAAAGTGGGGATAACGGCTGATAAACGTCTGACTGTGGTTGAGGAGCGAAGGCGACCAGGGGTATCCAGATTGGGGAGGGGGGGGACGGTCCCTGGAAGTCAGAGGACGGAGCTGAGGAGTTGCTCCTAACGTTCCTAACTCTAACCCTTCGACAGACATAGTCTCTGGTGCAGTCTGGAACTGACCGGGACCCAACATGAAGAGATAAGAGAGATTAAACCACCTCTCTGTCAATCCACTGGAAGACCTTCGACAGGTACCGACTAAATCCCAGAGGGAGTCACTCTGCTGGAGACCATCGTTCACCACAGCCTGTCAGGAGGGAGTCACAACGTCGACCTGAGCTGGACAATGAAGCAGACCATACTTATTGATTATTAGTTCGATAAATGACCTATAGCAACAGGTATTTTGTTTATATTTTGGGAGGTAAGTTACAAGGTGGACAGAGGGACGTACGGACAGTTAAATGCGACCTGGACAGTCCCCAAACTGCATCACACCGTTAATCACATTGACCCATCCACACACACATTCACACACCAATGGAGGCTGCAAGACACTTGACCCATGCATTGGGAGCATTTTGGGGTTCAGGGTCTTGCTCAAGGACACTTCGACAGATAGGGAATCAAACCTGCATCCTTCCTGACCTGTTCAGCCAACAAGCCACAGCCGGGAAGGTGATGTGAACAATAAGTACGTTACTGAGTTCATGGAATTAAAATAACAATTAAGCACTCATTAAAATAAGAGAAAATAGATTAAGAGTAAGAGTGACTTCCATCCATCCCCTCCTGAATCAGCGAGGTTGTTTGCACAATCAGCCAGCAGGGGGCGCCAAGCCACAAGGAATGAAAGTGAGTGCGCGCACGCTCTCCTCACACACACACACACACACACACACACTTGTATTTTAAATTGAGCAGCACATGAAAATGTAAATATTTGAGCTATTTTCTTATTTTTTTGATCATTATAGCCATGATAATAGATATATATAATGTATTTTTTATTAGAACAGATTCCTTTTTTAATAAAAGATAATATAATACATTATATAATTAGATTGTTTTTTGTCGACATGTGGCATTTATTGGAGATTATTAAAAAAAAAAAATAGAACAGTTTTGTGTGATTGTTCAGAATTTCCCTCTGGGATCAATGAAGTTTTGTCTCTCTATGATATTGTAATTCTCTTTATGGTTATCTTGTAAGTGACTTTGATTAATTAAATCAAGCCTGACGTTTCTCCACACTTACTCTCATTCTGCGTTTTCCTTTCAGACAAGTTTTACATTCACATGGCAACACTTTGAAAAACGACGTCCGTTTACATTGATGTGGCAGGAAGCCTGAAAATGATTACATTACCATGTCGGGCCACCAGGGGGTGCTGTTGCCTGTTTGTTGTTATGAAACCACACAAACATCTGGTGAGCAACACGCGACAAGACAGTTCGCACAGGAGCAGTAGCACTTCCATAAAGTTGTTTCCACGGAGACGGAAACAACTTATTAAACTTTCCTAAAACAAACAAAAGAATTTCAAGCATTTTTTTTTTATATTAATTTCAGTAATTAAAGAACAAAAGCTAAGAAAATCTGATATTGTTGTATATATTTTTAGATTTGATGAACTTGAGATTATAAAGATTAAAAGAAAGAAAATATGGTGAAATATTTTCAGATCAGAGACTAAAAATAAGTGAGAGAAAGTTAAGAGATGAAGCTGATGTGGTGGTTTTGCTGTGACCTGACCCACTGGGGGCCTGTCACCACATGTCATCAGGGTCATAACGTTAAAGATCCAACCCCCCGGCCTTGTTAGTATTCAAAAAGCCCCCCCCCCCCCCCCGCCACCGGGGGCAATTACCCTCAAAGAAAATTAACATTCATTGTGTGTCCATGACATTATGTGAGTCTCTGTCTCAGTATGAGGCGTCCAGGGACCCGGGGCCGTGTAATCAATATCTATTAGTGCTTCCATCGCAGGAATTAGATTTCACCGTCAGATCAGGCTTTACCCCCCCCCCCCCGACGCCGCGTCAAGACGCCACGAGTCGAGTGGCCGCCGAGGTGGCCTCTAATGAAACGGATCATGTTTGAGCTCCAATACAATGAGGGGGGAAGATGATCCATGCGAGCAAGAGGAGGAGGAGGAGGAGCTGCAGTTCAGTGAGATGGCCAGCAGGTGGCAGCATCGCTCTGTTGTTCTGCCACGTGGATCCGGGCCCCTGCGTAAAAGGCGGGTCACACCTCTCCTCCCACCACTGATAAACACACCCGGGTTAAACTTAACCAGACATGAAACGGTGCTGATAAACAGGAAGCAGGTCAAACAAGGCGAAAAGAAACACCGCAGAGCAGCCGGCTATAATCATCCTTTATCCTGCAGGAATTATCCTCTGGAAAAATGAAAACTTAAAACACGTCCAAAGACAGAAAAATTATGCTGTGATCACTAAATCTTACTTTATAAGGCAGAGACGTGATGGGCGGAGCTTCCCACATGGAAAGAACCTATACTAGGATATATGCGCATATATGAAACCTATAAGCAGTTCATATGCACATATATGATGCATATATGCATATATATTCCACATATAGGCCAAAATTGAAGTGCATATATGTGGATGTACAGGCCATATATGTCTCCTGTACTGCTTCTTTATTTCCACATATATATAGCCCATATCTCACTTTGGCAACTGTCATACATTATCAAGGCAATAACTAAGAACTAAAAAACAATTATGCAAGAAGAACATATAGGTGCATATATGCACACATATATACGTGCATATATGTACCTATATAGGTGCCTGCATGCATGTATATATGTGCATTTAGGTACATATAATATAGGAAAATGGCCAATTTTATATATGTCACATTATATATGTTTATATAGGTTCTTTCCATGTGGGTTCGTCACTGCTCTTCCTTCGGTTTAGTTAGCTTTGCCCACATGGAAAGAACCTATATAAACCTATATGTTGTTATATATATGTGACATATATAAAATTGGCCATTTTCCTATATCATATGTACATAAATGCACATATATGTACACATAGTGAGGCAGAGTTTCTAGTTTGCTTTTTAATTTCTAGTTTCTTTTTTTTTTTAGTTCTGCGCTCCATGAAATTCATGTTTTTGCAGTTCTGTCGGCGTGAGAAACGTCACTGACCTCGTCACTACGGACCGACCCTCCTGGACCGAAACAGACTTGGAACAAGAAGAAAAAACATCCTTCAAAAGCCTCGGTGACGAGGTTTTATTTTTATTTTTATTTTTTTTTTAGAAAGGTTGAACCGGAACCAGACTGGCTTTCACATTTTATTGGTATGGACATGGGTACGTACAGAAATGGGGGTAAAATATGGGTGAAAATCAAAAGTCAGAAATCTTTCAGATCAACCCGTCTTCACGTTTGTGCGTTTTTTTTCGTGTGTGTGTGTGTGTTTTCTTTCTAAAAATCTTTCAACTCCAACATATAAGAGAAGATGAGACGCGTGGATGGCAGTTTGCACACATTTCATACGACGTCTTCTTATAATAATATTTTTTTAAAAAGACAGAAAAAAAGTTTTGGTTTCGGTCTCCGGCGACTAAATGATGCACGAAATGAGAGGAAAAGGAAAGAAAAACACAAAACCCTGAAACAGAGCAGACGATGGGACGTGTTCAGCTGTACATGACATCTATCGCCCTTTTCTTCTTTTTTTTTTCCCCTTTAATTTGTTTTGTAACCGTCAGGAGACGGTTGGTGAAACTCGGAACCACGTTCAGGTTTCCACCCACAGTTTGGTTTTGGACCGCGTCACAAATGTTTTCCCATTTAAAGTGCTTCAACTACATGTACAGTGTCACAGAGGATCTAAAACTGGTTTTCAAAGTGTGTGAGGAGGGACCCCCCCCAACCCCCACATAAATATAGAGATAAATAAATAAGTAAACAGAAGTGTTTTTATGACAAACTGGAATCGATCCCACTTCCTCGTGGGGAAATATCCTGAATCAAGCCGATCTGGGAATTCCCTGTTGTTTTATTCCGACTTCCCAGAAGCCAACGTTAACGTCACCGCTTCCTTTATTTAGTCCATGTAAATTTCTGACCGAATCGTCTTTGAACAAAAACTTCCGAGGTTCAAATAAAAATCATCATAAATAAATAAATAAATAAATAATTCTGTTTGTGTAAAAGTGACTTCTAAGCACTTTAAAAGCATGTCTTCACTTCGTTCTCTCGGGAAATGGGAAATTTCCCCAGTTCAGATTAGATTACGGGATTCGTTCAAGCGATTGAGTCGGTAGATTTGCTGGACATGTGCCGTTGGGTGTCGGGTTTCTGCTCCGCTTTTAAGATCTCGTCCACTTTTCGCCGTTGCCGCCGTGTCGAGAAGTTCACGTTTAAAATGTGCAACGCGACGCCGACTCTCGCCTGATTGGACGGCCGCCAAGCGGTTCTCGAGTTGTCGTGAAGTGAAATAAAAGAAAAACTAACAATAACCCCCGCCACCCCCCTCCCTGTCGGAGCCCTGTGGCGCCCCCCGGTGGAGGCCCCACTTGCCACACTTTGAAAACCTCTAAACATGAAAGTGAAAATCAGATAAATAACAAAATGTAAAAACTCAACGTATCCAAACAAGCAACAAAATCTAGGTGTGTTTCCATCTTGACATCACAATTATACAAGCCATTGCACATCGTCACGTGTTTTTCATATATATATATATTTCTATATGTATATAGTGTTGTTTCCTCCTCTTCTTCTTCTTCTTCTTCTTCTCTGCGCTCTGATTGGGCGACACTCCCTGATCAGACCAACGATCCTGTGACGTCAAATGAACTCCCGTGTTTTAAAAAGTAAATCCTGATCTCTTTCACGCAAGAGTCTCTCTTCTTTTCCTCCATTTTTCACACAAGGAGCTTTTCCTCCTCGCTGGCGGAGCGGAATCTGTGTAGCAGGTTGGAGATCCTCGGGGTGGGGGGGGTGGAGGTGGAGGTGGGGGGGGGTGGAGGTGAAGTCGTGAAGGAACAACCTGGCTGTGCTTTCCTTTCTTTGCTTTTTTAATTTTTGTAATTTTTTGGCTGTGCTGTGGGGGTGGAGGGGGGACTGGGGGTGGGGGGGTGGGGGGGGGGGGGTATTAAGGGGGCAGCAGCGGGGGTTTGAAGGTGCAGGCGCCGGTGCACTGGCGAGGAGTGAGCATCTTGCAGGAGAAATGATGGAGGGCGTCGTGAGCTTCTGGGGAGGAACGAGTCCATCAGTGAGAACATGAAAGACACACCAGCTGTCACTCAAAAAAAGAGGCGGGACTAATTCATGACACACACACACACACACACACACACACACACACACACACACACACACACACACACACACACACACACACACACACACACACACACACACACACACACACAGACTGTCTTCAGTGCTGGGATTGTTCCTCCTGTCCTCTGAGTTCAGGATAAATGATGGGCGGAGTTATGAGGAAGAAAATAAGTAAATAAAGTATGAATTTGAAAATTAAAAACAAAATCAGGGATACGCACATCCCATAATACTATTAGAGCCCCGTTTATTTGCTTCCTGTGAATACAAGGACGGCGTCCCGACGTGATGTAGAGGAGGATGTTGGTGTTTTCGTTTTCAAGTGAAAACGCCTCATTTTCCGTTTCAGAAAAAGCTTCGCGTTTCCACACGCTACAGTTTGAAAAAAAGCCTCCGTTTCCATGGAAACGGCAGAAACGCTGAAAACAATGGAGCGAGCATGACGAGCCACATGGAGGCGCCATTGTTTTGTTTTTGTAATGAAACCAAATACACACACAAACATTAACATTGCTAGCAGACACAAGGCCAAGTTGGATCGTTATCACGGTGACTGTCAAAATAAAAGCATCGATTCCAAGGAGAATGTGGAGTCACGACACTTTGGAGGAAAACGTTATTGTTCATCTACTAAGAAGTACGGCCATGGTGCACAGTAGCAGTAGCAGCAGCAGTAGCACTAGTAGTAGCGGTAGCAGCAGCACTAGCAGTAGCAGTAGCCTTTGCAGTAGTAGTAGCGGTAGCAGCAGCACTAGTAGTAGCGGTAGCAGTAGGAGTAGCCTTCGCAGTAGCAGTAGTGGTAGCGGTAGCAGCAGCAGTAGCCTTTGCAGTAGCCTTTGCAGTAGCAGTAGCGGTAGCAATAGCAGCAGCAGCAGCAGTAGCACTAGTAGTAGCAGTAGCAATAGCACTAGCACTCGCAATAGCGGTAGCACTAGCGGTAGCACTAGCACTAATGGTAGTAGTAGTGGTAGCAGTAGCGGTAACAATAGCAGTAGCAGTGTTTCACAAAGTTTCCCCCGTTCCCAAGGAGACAGAGTGAGATTGTTTAGGAGCCGTTTTCCAAATCGCTGTTTCCAGTTGCTCCGACCGGCGTTGCCGTGGAAACAGACGCCCAAAACGCAACAGACTTTCAGAGTTTTCACGCGATGAACGTCGTCGTACAAACGGGGGATTAAGTTGATGGATTCCACGCTGCAAAGTGCAGCAGCGAATCAACTCCTAGAGCGATAAAACAAAACAAATGAAGACGACGACAACATGCAAAACGTGTAACGTCTGCGTGAAAACCTGGCAGACGATCAGATATAAAAGAGTAAACTTTAAAATATCGCAAAAAAAAGCTTCAGCCGGCTCTAATAATTTGCTTATTTTCATTCATTTCCGTTCAATTTTGTTTTTCCGTCTTTAATAAACAAACAGGAGGAACAATGAACGTGACAAAGTCATTTAAATCAGTGGTTCGCAACCTTTTGGCTCCTCCCCCTCCACCCCTTCCCCCCTCCTCCCCCTCACGTCTGTTAGAAAGTAGAGATTTGACTTAAATACCATTAATTTATACTCCACATGCGAAAAACGATCCACAGAGTCTACGTATTGAAGCGTCCAGGAGCCAATCGGTCGGTAACCACTGCTTTAAATCTGCTTTCAACGTGAAAGACGTCTGGATACAGAAGATTAATTTAAGTTTAAAAAAAAAAAAGTAGCACTTGCATATACGTTTGCTGCGTCCCGGGTTAAATTTACCTTTTAGCTTCTGCTGTATTGCATAACGGGCCTTTCTCTCTTGGTCCAACTCGCTGCACAACGTGTCTATCGAGCAAAACAACATAGCCAAATAAATCAAGTATGAATTAAACGGATAAAATAAAAAGAGCTGCTGCATGTCGACTGGAGAGGAGGAGGGGGGAGGAGGAGGAGGAGGGGGGGGGGTGTCTGCTGTTTGCCCCTGTGGTATCTGGATTGACCCCCTCTGTACTTGGACCCTGTATTTAAACTACGGTAACGTGACACCAATCCTTTAGCCGCCGTCTCCTGCGTGTAACCGATACAGACCGGCGTGACGGGACGGCCGCTCCATTTTCCAGAGCTTGATTTAGTAGAAGAAAAAAATAATAATAATAAATATATATATATATATATATACATCGTCCGCAAACAAAACCGGGTTTCGGTTTTCAGCTTTTCATTTTCGAATAATTTTGAGTTTACTGGGGGAAAAAAAGTGCCGATATTTCAATATGCAAGTGTCACTTTTCAGTTTTTTTTTTTTTTATTTAAATGTAGTGTATTGTGACACAAACACACACAGAGACACAGACACAGACACACAGACACACACACTTTAAGCCTCCAAGAGCATCGATCTACAGCTTGTCAGTCTGTGCAGCGTCGTAGAGAGAGACCAACCTCGAACAATCTGCAGCTGCTGGACCATTTCCTCCCTGTAGGACAGCTCGCGCTTCATTTGGTCCTGAAAATTATCTGAAGAGCACCGAAGGCCACGTCAGAGCAAAACACACACACACACACACACACACACACACACGCACACACACACAATACATGTCATGTAATACAGTGTGTGTGTCTAAAAATGCACCACGAGGACCTGTAAATGTTTGTCTTCACCTCAGATGAGCTTCTCTGGACCTGTGCGATTATGTTTTTTTGTGTTTTTTTTCTACCCTCAGTCCGGACTGGCAGGCTCGCCGTTCCTTAACCCAGGTCAGAGCGAACCTGCGACGGAATCACACCTGAACAGTGTGAACGGAGGCGACTGTGTTTCCTGATCTGATTCGCAGGTAAATGTCTAGTAGATTAATTAAATATGATTTTTTTTTTTTTTGTTGGGGGTTTGAATCCAGGTTGCAGCTTTAAGGGCCTCGCATACAAACAAACAAACAAAAAAAAGGCTCAGGGTTGAGTTTTCTGAGTTTCTGTGTAAATCCACCGTTAAGACACAGCAGCTCAACACACACAGTGTGTGTGTGGATCATAATGTGTGTGTGTGTGTGTTCTATGGGATGTATTCAGTGTGTGTGTGCCGAGTGGTGTGTGTGTGTGTCCCTACAAGGACCTGTAAATGTGTGAGTCGCCTCAGGTGACCAGTGATACAAACCCATCAGTCAAAAGGGTTTGTTTTTTTTTACCCTCAATCTGGACTCACAGGCTCACTTTCTTCTTCTGCGATTATATTTAGTGTGACGAAGGCTGTGCACACAGCGAACAACAGAAATCTTTAAAAGTGCGACGCCGAGGCCGCGTTTACGCAACGACGCCTTCAAGTGACAACGCAAAACTTTCTTCTTCACGCGTCCATTTAAATGGCGACGCGGCTCCGAGTCGCTGAACATGCAACCTCTGGAAAACGTCCGCTGACGTGAAACTTCCTGAGAAGCGTGACGACGTCGGAATAACTAGTTGTTCTGCACACGCTCAGTAGACAGACAATAACGTTTTCCTCCAGGGTGCCACGACGTCATTTTCTCCTAGAGCTCGGTAGTTTTATTTTGACAGTCTCGGTAAATAGCAATCCAACTTGGCCGTCTGCACATTGTTGATGTTTCTAGTGTGGCGTCTCCTCGACTTGCTCATGTTTTTCTTTGTAAAAGTGTCTGGAAATAACTTGTTTGGAGCTGTAGAAATTAAATTGGATAAAAAAACATATAAGATCCAGTTTTGCGACAAAGTGACGAATTCAGACGCATCTTTGAAGTCAAACAGAACATTTATCAGTTTAATAATTCTCCATTTTCTTGTTTAGTGAAGACATTTGGAAGCATTCCTGTTTGATTTCAATCCATTTCAGGGTCACTAAAGCTTCATTTCAAACCTTTTTTTAAAGTTATTTAAAGTAATTCCCCTCTGAGGCCCTGGACAAACTCATCTTCACTTTTGTTTTCTGCATGTGAGAATAAACATCTCATTTAATTCTTCAAAACGTCTGCATTTTTAATAGACGTCGACAAAACAACTCGGGTTGTCATACAGATTGATAGAGAAAAAGACAATAGCAGTCAAATAAATGAATTTCTACCCTTTCAAGACAAATTATATTCATTTAAAAAGATTTAGCATTTACAGGTATTACTTTATCTGTAGATTATTGCCTGAAATTGCATTTTACTTTGCAGATTTTACAGTTTATAATATGTTTACATTACATTTATTATAATAAATTGTACACGTTTCTTTTCTCATGACTCAAAACTGTTGACAGGGATGAAAAATAATAATTTACACAAACTGATGTCCACAGCATTACAGTTAAAGAAAAGATTGTTAATTGTTAATTAAGTCAAATTTAGAACAATTTTCAATAATTTTGCTTGTTTTTTTTACTACAATTGCCCCATTTAAGCCCAAACTGGGCCTGCTGAGCCTGCCAGTACACACAGAGGGCAAACAAAACCCACGTCTGAAAGAAAACTCCAAAACAACTCAGTGAGGAGTCGGTGGAGGTCAGAGGTCAAAGGTCAGAGGTGTTCAACCTGCGGCTCTGGAGCCACGTGGGCCATTTAACCCTTCAGGAGTGGCCAAAGTAAACTGTTTACCTGTGACCACACACACACACACACACACACACACACACACACACACACACACACACACACACACACACACACACACACACACACACACACACACACACACACACACACACACACACACACACACACACACACACACACACACACACACACACACAAAAAGGGGCTATTATAGAATCTCCATTTCACTTCAAATGCATGTTTGAGGACTGTGGGAGGAAAGCGGCGTCTCCAGACAAAACACGGGGAGAAAATGCAAACTCCACACAGAAAGGCCCCGGCCACTGCACAGTAAGTAAGAAAACGGGGGTGGGGGCGGGTGCAGCTTAAAAAAATAGAAAATAAATTGATGAGAATATTTAAATCTTAAATTAAAAACAAAACATGCAAATCTGCTGGAAAAAGAGTCAAAATGGTCAGAAAACCATCAAATGATGTTGAAAAATAAAAGCTGAAGATGTAATGAAATGCTCACCAGCCTTATTTCTATCTCACGTTGCCTTTATGTTGATTGAGACTTTATGTGCCCCCGTTTTGTTTAATTTCAAAGGTTAAACGTGTTTTTTTGTTTCTCCGGTGAGACGTGGATGATTTTGTGACTTTTTTAAGAGGCTCCTTTGGTTCCCGAAAGGTTCCAGACGTGATGTCGGGTGAAGACGCAGACATTTCCAGGTCCTCTTGATAATAATGATTAAAAAAAAACAAAATCCCAAACGATCTCGTCGTCGTGCGTAAAATCTGCTCTAAATTCTCAGCGTGACGCACATAAAATGAACAATCGGCGCACGCGAGCGGGACGCCACGTGAGGTCCTACCTTTTAAATGCTGGAACTCTCGCTCCAGCTTCTTCCTCAGCTCCACTTGTTCCACCAGCTGCTTCTGCAGCTCCTCTGCACACAGAACCATCCATATCAGCACAAATCAGCTGCTTCTTGTTGTTATGGGTTTTTTTTTTCTTCCTTCCTTCTTTCATCCTCCTTGATTCCACTTACTATGATATATTTTTTGAATTTGTGCACATAAAGATTGATGGCAGCCCAGTAAAGCGGCTCTCAGGTGCGCTTCCATCCTCCATAACCGCCATCTGAGTGCCTCCCTCCCTCCGCCGCCACGGTAATTTGCGCGCATCGCCGCGAGCTGGAGACGGTCGTAATGGAGTCCCGGGGTTTTTTTTTTTTTTTTCTTCCAAGCGTTTGGAAAATAATTAGCTGCCGCGCCTCGGGCTTGTGGCTCTGTTCGTTAAAATATTAATAGCCTCTAAACGATTTCCTCTTACAATAATAAGTCAAAACTCCCACATCTCGTGATTAAGTGGTTAACAACTCTGGAAACACTTTAGGGCCCCGGAAATGTAAATTTGCGCGTTCGGATTTTGGCACGTCGTCTTTAGCGGGCCGACGGCGCACAGCTCCGTGGTGGAAAAGGAGAGGGGGGGGTAAGCTTTAATATGATAAAAATGTAAATAAAATGTGAAATGAGACGGAAGGAGCAACCTTGGACCGAGCAAAGAGTCAAATCTGAATTCTAAACGAGCACGAATGAATGAAAACGATGTTTTCTATTCGGATTAGAATTTTTCTAAATACAAAAACATTACGTTTTTGTTTTTTTTAATCTGGATAATTGCTGGAAATAAATGGAATCTTCCCCCATTTTGAGCGTGTAGAAGCCTCTCACCTTTCGCCATGTTCTCCAGGTCTCTTTCGTGAACACTGATGTCGATGCGTAAAGCGTCGTCCGCTGCGCGAAACCGATGAAAACAACAACAAAATAAAAGCATTTTAGGGAAGGAAACGAATGTATGACGTAACATATGTTTGAGAAAATACAAGAGAGGCCTTGGGAAAGTGTACAAATGACGTGTGGGTGATTAAAAAAAAAAAACCTTGTCTGTTCTTCTGCTCCTGGTAGGAAACGGCCGCTGCGCGCGGGCGCAGGAGGTCTGACACGTGATGGACACCTGAACACAAACAATCTGCATTAATGAGCGCGCACGCACGCGCGCGCACACACACACACACGCACGCACACACACACACACACGCACGCACACACACACACACCGTTCGGTCTGCGGGGGCTGCTCAGGAGCGCGTGGCCGTCCTTTTCACGCGCGTACACCTGAAGAAGAAAAAAGAAACGGAGCAAAACACTCGTGTTCAATAACGGGACTCCAATTATGTGTCATTTTCACTGCAGTTCTCCATCTAATTGAAATGTATTTTATCCTCGTCGCTTCAGAAATAAAACAGGAGCTGCAATTCAGTCCCGAAGAACAATAAAGAGGATTTGCATTAAAACAGCCTCTTGGAAATGATTTTGGATTCAAATTTCGATTTGAATTAAAACATAATTGAGAATAATTTGAGGTGTTCTATTTATTTGTGTTGTTTTGCAGATGGAACATGAGAAACGAAAAGCTTCTTCAATGCTGGAGCATTTTTCTACATTATCTCCAACAAACACTTGAGATGCACCGATTATATATAATATCCATGTGGTTTACATTTCTTAATCGAGATTATTTTATCTATTAGGAGCTGAAACTGAACAAATGAATCAAGCAAAGTGTGTTTGATGGTTATTATGATTCATTAGCCGGAAGCGTTTCTCACGTTCAGTGTAAAGATCCCTCAACATTTACATTTTTAATATTAACATTTATATAAAGTCTCCAGATATTTACATTTAACCCACAGTTGACAGAAAAATTTGCAGATGATATATTAGGCAGTTTAGATCCTATATTAACCTACTAACTATATCACTTTGAGCATTTTAGAATATTAATGCTATTAGTAATAAATCAGGAAATATAATAAATAGGGTCCTACAGTCTTTATATTTTCAATATTCATGAAATAACTTCAAGAAATGCTTGGTTAATCCCAGGGAGGGATTAACCAAGCATTTCTATTTCAAATGAATATATTCCTGTTTGGATTTGTTTTCGTTCTTCCATTTTTTTAAACTAATAAATCACATGCAAAGTGTGTGTGTGTGTGTGTGTGTGTGTGTTTTGAGGTGAAGCCATAAATTACTTTCTCAGAAGCTATTTGATTTATTATATTCTCAGACAGTTTAGTGTCTTATTATTTGGACCTGATCGATAAGTTCTGTTTAATAAAACCAGATGTATTTATTTTTTTAAAAAGCATAAATATTTAGTTTACAGGAGAATTATTTTCTCCACAGCAGCTCAGCAGTAATCAGAGTAAAAGCATCTTAGGCAGGAGTCGAATGTAAATATTGATCAAGATCAATAAACTCATGTGACGGATATTTTCTGTGAACCTTTTAAATTGTAATTCAGGAGAATTCCTGAGATTTGTTTCTGCTGATCATTAAACTTTGACGTCTGGTCTCGAGCCTCACTTCCGGTGGGGATCCGTGCGGCGCAGGCCGGTCCTCGTCTGAAGACCCGGTGTGAGCGGAGTCCTCCGGGGACCCCGCTGGCCCCCTGGTGGCCCCGCCCCCCGGACTGGACGCGTCGCGCCCCAGACTCTCCTCGGCACCGGGAGAGACCCGCTCCGACGCCCCCGGGGAGATCCGGATCGGCTCGTCGTCGTCCAGGCCCCGGCTGGACTCCACGTCCACGTCCGGGTCGTCGTCCTCGTCGTCGTCCGCCGCGCTGTCCCGGTCCGGGGACGCGGATCTGTAGCTCGAGCTCTCGCTGATAAAATCCGGGGACAGGTACCCGGGCCGCGCGGCGGGCCCGTAGCCGTCCCGGCTCCCGTACAGCTTGGCGATGGTCTCCGCGTCCTTGACGACGGGCCTGAAGGCGGAGATGTAGCTGATCCTCCGGTGCGGGGTCTCGTCCCCGGACCGGTCCTCGGACTGGGAGCTGCTGCAGCGCTCCGCGGCCTCCTGCGCGTGCGGCGGCGGCTGCGCGTGCGGCAGGCAGGAGTCTTTGGGCGTGTGCGCGCTCCGGTCGCTGTGGTCCGACAGGTCCAGCTCGACCTGCCGGACGCCCGGAAGCTCCGGGACGGGTTTGGGCGGAGAGCCCGGGTAGGGCGGCAGGGGGAGGCCTCCCGGGGCGGGCCAGAAGACGGGGAAGGCCGGGTAGAGCGCGTCCTTCGCGCCGGGCCAGAAGACGCCCGGCACGTTGGCCTTGGCGCCTACGTCCGGCACCGCGTCGCTCTTCTTGTGGCACAGGCCGTAGCCCGGGAAGCCGTACGAGTGGTGCGGGAACAGCGGCGGCGGCAGCTTCTGCAGCAGGCCGAAGCTCTTGCTGGGCACCGGGATGACCGGGTAGCTCCGCAGGCCGGGCCCCGCCGCCACCGCCGCCGCCTCCTCCTCGCAGCGCGCCGCCTTGTGCGGGATTTCCGGGGAGCTGGAGCCGGAGGGGGGCGGCAGGCCGGACGAGGAACGCGGCTTCAGGCCCGAGCCGCCGAGGGGCAGGGTCCTCTTCCTGCTGCCCCCGTTGAACATCGCCTTCACGTCCTCCCACGCGTGGTTGACGTCGTCGGACGACTTCTTCTCCGTCAGCTTCAGGTGGCGCCGCCACGAGTTGAAGTTGGCGGCGTCCGGCTGCAGGTACTTGGACTCGGGCGTGCGGTGCGAGTGGAAGATGAACTTGTTGGGCGAGAAGTACATGTTGCAGAAGCTGCACTTGATGCACTTGGCCCTCGAGCTGTTGTACCGCGCGGGGATGAAGTTGCCCCTGCAGCCCCACGCGCAGTCGTGCGTCACGTCGAAGGCGAAGTTCTCCGGCAGCTTGGGGGGGCTGTGCGCCCCGAGGAACGACTTGCAGAGCCGCTCGGCCTCGCGCTTGGTGATCATGCCGCAGCGCCGCGAGCTGATGGGCATGGCGCCCGCGCGCCGCAGCAGCTCCAGCTGTACGGGCGTGCACTGCACGCACGTGATGCCCAGCGCCACGCGCCGGTTGTGGATCTCGTTGTAGCTGTAGTTCTTGAGCAGCGTGTTGGAGATCTGCGCGAGGCACAGCCGCTCCTTGCCGTCGATGACTAGCGACACGATGGGCACGCCGTACAGCGACGTCTCGCTCACTTGGTTCGGTTTGAGGGATCCGGGGCCGGAGAAGCCCGGCGCGTCGCGCTTCGCGCGGGGGGAAGAGCTGGCGTCCCGTCCCGCGTCTCCAAGCTGCCCGGGCATCGACTCCATCCTCTGGAGGTCTGCGGGAGGAGCAAAACGCCCGCAACAGGCCTGAGTCACCCGAGGCTGTGCGCCAAGAAACAACGGAGGGAATAAAACAAACCAACTTCTCTAATGAGAGGAGTTTGAGACAAAACTGTACAAAATATATATATTAAAAAAAAAAAGTCAATTGGAATCATGGAGTTCATGAGAAAACGTGTTGAAAAAAAGAATATGACAAATTAAAGTCCAAAATACACAAAATTAGTGAACTAAAATCATCGAGTTGATCAGCAAATAGAGGATAAAATAATGGATTAAAGTAGAACAAATGTAACACGAGTCGTCTGAAATGATGACGTTTGTCAGAGGGACATTTAAGAAAAAGGATGAAACCATGAATTAAATCCCGAAATATGAACGCAAATAATTTTAATTGTTTCAATATCCAAGCTTGTAAATCACCAATTGTCCCTGTTGCAACTATTCTTCTCATTATTATTATTGTCTGAGTTACTACATATTGCACTATTCTTTCTTGTGTTGTGTTTTTTTTAGTTTGTGTTACTTTTACTTTATTTGCACTGAGAGGAGCAGCTCTCCAATACCGTTACACACGGAACCATAACAACACATGTTTTCTATTTAAAATGTCAATTTTCTACCATCCATTAAATGCAGCAATAATGATAATAATAGATTTATATATCCAGGGTCATCAGCTGATTTCACGACGCGCAGGAATATAAAAGTGAGATAATTCCCGTTGTTTATTGAGGCTTCGACAGTCACATTAGTTGCCACAGTTATTGACAAACTATCCTGGGGTCCATTCGTTACTCAATACTCATAGATTACTCATAAAAGCCATAAATATATCTAATCTACATGAACAAAAAAAAACGCATCGGGACCAAAACCAACTACAGATTTCTCGGTTCTCGTGTCGGAGGTTCTCCTGAGGTGGAACCTTTTTTTTTTTTCCGCCCTCGTCTCCAAATCGGCTTCGGCACTTAACGTCCAGCTACTTAAGAGTCACATAAGATCTTTTCAGTCGGATCAGGGCAAGAAGGAAAATGCCGCCTGAGCTGCGCCAAATGCGCTTACCGGAGAGGAAAAGAAGCACTTTTAAGCTGCTTTCCTGCTAATTACACGGATCCGAGCGTGCGTCTTCCCATTGTTAATAAAAGACCAGGCCGATATATAATTAAAGATTAGCCTCGGAATTAGGTTGACGCGGGCGGATCTCACGTTCACCTGCGAGCATACTTACTTTTTTTTTTTTTTTTTTTTTTTTGCGCCGAGGAGGCCGAGCAAGTGGTAAAAAAAACGCCGCGCGAGCCGCTCTTTCTGAACGAAAAGTGTTTGTTTAAAAAAAAAAAAAATCCAGACTCGTACATTAAAAAAAAAAAAATCAAACGAACAACAAACAAATCAGAATGTAACGAGAAAAAGGAACGTACCTTTCGCTCCCGTCCTGCTCCGCTCACACTTCAACTCAGGAAAAAAGAGATGATGAGGAGGAAGATGAAGAGGAGGACGAGCTGAGGCCCGGAGAGTCCAGGAGAGTCTGGGAGACGTTTTCTTTTCTTTTTTTTTTCCCTTTTTCTTTTTTTCTTTTTCAGTTCATTTCAGCGCAGGCGGCGCGGAGGAGGACCTCCATCCTGTCGGAGCCCCGGGAGGTGAATGTCTGCGCTCAGACAGGAAACACATGGCACCTCTCTCTCCCCCCTCCTCCTCCTCCTCCTCCTCCTCTCCCCTGACAGTCTCTCTCTCTCTCTCTCTCTGCTCAGACGCGCAAACGTTCCCAAAATTACGCACAATTACGCGCCGAACATTCAGGTTTAAAAATGACCCGTTGATAATAACTAAAAAAAAAATTGTGATTGCTAGCAATAAAAAAAAAAAAAAAAAGCATTACTATGTTGCATAAAATTCTTCAACCTTATTCCTCACAATTAATTTAAAAGCAGCAACAACTATGACGTCATCTGCTCCGGAGGCCCATGAAGAGACGCTCCATGGTGGAGAAACGCGTTTCAGTCCAGGGGCCCCCGGCATACAGAGCAACTTCATCCTGAGTGAAATAAGTGCCATCACGAGCTGTTACATTTACACTTTAAACATTTTCATTGGCTGTGGTGTCGCGATGAAAATGTCTACATTTGAACAAAAATCAAACGGTCGGCACGTGAAGTCAATTTCAAAGAAAACCTCTTTTGCAGAATCCAGTGAAACGTCCTGAAAAGACCTTGTTTTTTTTGGTACAAACTCTCCCTGACAACATGGTTTTGAACATTTTCTTTGAGATGTTGACAATTTGCTCGGTGGTTCGGCCCGATGGAGCCTCTTGAAGGCCGGTTTTGGCCCATGGACCTTATGTTTGACCCCCCCCCCCCCTGCTCTCGAGGGACCCCGGACCCCCTGAGAGGACCCCGGAGATCACGAAGGCTGTAGCTAATGTTAAAGATCCACACGTCTTATTCTATTTCCACCACTTGAAATGAAAATGACAAGAGGCTCCAGATCGTTTATCAAGTTACAAGACCATCTGCTGGGTTTCTACACAAATCAATCTGAGGAGGAGGAGAGTGGAGGAAGAGGAGGAAGAAGAGGGGAGGAGGAGAAGAAAGGAAGAAATGGAGGAGAGGTGAGGAGGAGGAGGAGGAGGAGGAGAGTGATGAAGAGTCAAACTGTCCCTGGTTTATGTTTGAACCTGGGAAATAAAATAAAAACTTTAATTATTTTTTTTTCTCTCATGTTGCCGTTGAGAACTTTAATATGAGTGTGTGTGTGTGTGCACCCGGCTGTATTATTGAGTCTGAACCTGATCCTGAACGCACCATCTCCCCTTTCAGCGTCTCCCCGCCAATAATTACAATTTTGTTCTGTAATTATTCGCCTCCTCTTAATTATTTAAGTCGTGGACTTAAAAGGCCGCCATTCTTCCGCCCGGGAAACGTGAGCTGGACGCGCGCGTGCGAGGACTTCTTCTTTTTTTTTTTTTTTTTTTTGGCGGTAATTTTACCGCGCGCTCATTGAAATGCGCTCGATTGTTTGAACAAAACCTTCAGGTGAAATATTGATGAGCCCCAGGCTGCAGTCAGCACCAGGGGAACCAGGTGAAACAGGGAAACCAGGTGAACCAGGTGAAACAGGGAAACCAGGTGAAACCAGGGGAAACAGGTGAAACAGGGAAACCAGGTGAAACAGGGGAACAAGGGGAAAAAGGGAAACCAGGGGAATCAGGTGGAACCAGGGGAACCGGTGGAACCAGGAGAACCAGGTGAAACCAGGGG
The DNA here is from genome assembly GCF_963422515.1 of Blennius ocellaris. Classification (NCBI taxonomy): domain Eukaryota; kingdom Metazoa; phylum Chordata; class Actinopteri; order Blenniiformes; family Blenniidae; genus Blennius; species Blennius ocellaris. The sequence goes on along the minus strand of NC_137650.1, from coordinate 32,917,277 downwards.
AGCCAGGTGAACAAGGGGAAACCAGATGAAACAGGGAAACCAGGGGAATCAGGTGGAACAGGGGAACCAGGTGAACAAGGGGAACCAGGTGAACAGGGGGAACCAGGTGAAACAGGCTCATGGATTATTTACTGCTTCACATTATTGTTGTCGAACTTTATTTCTGAGAGGAAGTTCAATTAAAACTGTCCAGTACTCTTGAGTTACTCTTCAGATAATCTCAGTAATTGTACGAAAAATGAAGAGTTGATGTGTTTTAGCTTTGCAGGTAGAAACTTGTCGAACCTCCGAGTTTCACTCCTGAAATATGAGAATATGAGCCCAGTAACAAAAAAACAAACAACAACAAAAAACGCTGATGGAGAAATCAAGTGTTTTTTTTGTTCAGTTTTTTATCATCGAGAAGTTGGTATGTGTGTGTGTATGTGCTGGACACACACACACACACACACACACACACACACACACACACACACACACACACACACACACACACACACACACACACACACACACACACACTCCTCTGTCACCCCCCCATCATGACTTTTAACAGTTGATTGAAACGGAGTCCAAAATGTTGGAGTGCAGCTTGAATTCAAACTGCAGCGTGAATCAATATGTGTCAGAAAAGACAACGAGGAAGAGTCTAATGGGAACAAACAAGGGTGTGTGTGTGTGTGTGTGTGTGTGTGTGTTAAAACCCCTCAGTGTGAACCAGCCAGCAGGGCCGTGCATTGATTTTTCCAGGGTTTTCATAATTCCGCATTTCACCTCTTCAGAGAAACAGATTTTCGTCTCACGGTGAGAATCTGATGAGCGACGGCGGCTAAATGTTGTCTAATTAACAGTTGTACCTGCAGCCTGTAAACCCCCCCCACCCCCCCCCCCCCACACACACACACACATAAATCCTGTTTTACAGAGTGATCAATCCTCCTATTGATCCTCCTCCGCTGAGCGTTCCAGTGAGAAGAGCTCTTCGATTTGCACGTTTTATTGAGGGGGAAGAATCGGCCCAGAGGAGGGCGGCGGCCTGAAAATGAAACGCTGACATTTTAATTACAGGACATTGATGAAGGGATGCGGGGAATGAAACGACAGGGGAGGGGGGGGGGGGGGTTATATGAAGAAATGAAGACGCATCTCCAAACAAAGCGCCGTCAATATTACAGAGAGCGTTACGCCACCTGAGATCATCCCTTCATCACTTCATCCCTTCATCCCTCGCCCGGCCCACAGAGACGCCGAGGCCCAGTTTCCGTCACGATTCCCGTGAAAACGCATCATTTTTTTTGGTTTCAGAAAAGTTTTGCGTTCACACGACAGCATTCTGAAAAAAAAAAGATGTCCGTTACTATGGAAATGGTTTTAAAAACGCTGAAACTGGGGTCAACTGGGTTTATGGGAACGTCGGCGCCACGCTGCCCCCCGGTGTTCCTGGCGAGGTGCAGAACTATTATTATTATTTTTTATTTTTTATAACGGAGACTTACCACTTCATTCGAACCAAAAAAAAAGAACGTGTTCGTTACGTAATCATGTCCTACATCCTGATCGGGGTCACGGTTGACGTTTGCTTTCCCGTAATGTACGGCCGCGACGCACCGCAAACACAAATCCCCCCCACCCGCTAAAAAAAATCTGCCACGCAACACGTTCAGTGTTTTCCTGAGTGAGCCACCCGTTCGCCGACACTCCAAGGTGACTCGTCCTGCGGTCGCTCACAAAGAAGCCACGGCGCTGAGACGGCGCTCTTTATCCGCGGCGCCGCAGCCGACCAAGGTTGTCGTTTTCAAAAAATAAATAAATAAAAGGTTCTAAAGTGACGGAAGTCGAGAGATAACGTCCCCCCCCCCCCCCCCCCCCCCCCGAGGTGAAATGGCGAGCCGAGACAATGCAGGACAGAGGCTATTGTCCAGATCTGGACCGGGCGCAAGGACGAGCAACAACAATCGGCGCGGCGCCGGTAAAGGATCCGCGGCTCGACTCACAATCGATGGAGGCAACGTCTGAATAAAGCGATAATATCAAAGTAAAGTTGTGAAATCGTCCTTCTGCTTTCTGGACGTTGGACAATGGGAACGGCACACATCAGGGGCTGTTCTCAGGTGGGTGTCGCGGCCCCGAGAGGGTCTCCGGGTTCCTCCTGTGGCCCTCAGCCGGACCCGCATTCACTCACTTCAAAGGACCAGAACTCTTTGTTTTTTTCTTTCATCTTTCTTTTATGATCAGGTTTCAATTCAAGACAAAAGAATCGACTACATGCTTCATTAATTCTATCGCGGCTGCAAAGAAATTCACTTTTAACTCTTGGAAAAAGAGTTAAAAGTTTCTCCTCCTGAGAAACCAGGAACGCGGCCGTCAGCCACAACATTAGAACCACCAGACCAGTACAAAGTGTTTCTGGTACATCAGAGTAGAGTAGAGAGCTTTATTCCTCAACACAAACTTACAACAGCTCAAGGTAAAAGGTGCAGAACTTATAAAATTAAGGAATTAAAATATGTAAACATATGTAAATGTCTAAACAAGAGCAAAAAAGAGCACAAAAAATAGAATATGTGAAAATAAAAACAAAAAGAAAACAATCCAGTAAAAAGAAAAATCCTCTAAAAATAGAGTAAATTGCCAGGATTGATATACACCAGGTGTGTTTTCTGTGACTCCGAGCGCCAACAAATCCCCAAAATCCAACTTAAATAGCTAAACCTTCCACCTCTACCTCAAAACTTGTAGGGTTTTTTCCCCCCCCCATTTGTGTGGAGGGGTTTCTTCACCCACAGTGCAGACTGGCAGGCTCACTGGGATTTATATTCCCGTGTTAGACAAACATATCAGCCCCTAATGTTCAAACCATTATTGCTGCACGTTTCTGAGTTACCGGAAACTCAACGACGCTCTGAAGCCGTCGATCCAGTCAAACTGGATCAAATCTTCACAATCCTCCAGTTTATCCGTTTGTAAAATAATCTTTTAAAATAAACCGTTTATACGTCAAGAAAAAAATCCAAACTTTTCTCGTTCTGAATGAAAATCAAACCCGAGTCACGACACTTCAGTTACAATTATCTAAAGTGCGAGCGGCATCCGCGCGGCTTTGTGTCCGGAAATGTTTTCAGTCTCTGAATTCAAAGGTGGGGGGGGGAAGAAAAATTAATAAATAAATAAAATTCCACAAATAAAGATTGGCCTGATTCACGCAGCTCCACACATTCTTCACATTTAAAGAGCTTCATTAAAGTGTTTGCATGTTTTGTGTGTAATTATTGCCTCGCCGGGGTTTTGTCGCCGTGGAATTTATGGAAATATTTCTCATTAGTTGAGTTTTAAACGGGGACTCCGACGGCTTCAAGGTCACGTCAACTCCACCGTGGTTTTTTTTTTTTTTTTAACCATTTCAGAAAACTTTTACACCAGAGCCGGTCAGCGCTACAAGGAAATGCAACCTCCAGGGGGCGCTGCACAATCTGGAAATATATCTATATATATTTACGTTTATTTTTTTTACGTTTATTTGCAATGTGTTAAACATGTAAATTGAGAAGTTGGGAATCACGTCTTATAAATGAAAGACAGTGGTATATATATATATATATATATATATAAAAAACAAAAAAACGATGCCATTCCTTTTCTTTTCGCTAAAATGACGGTTGAACACGAGGAGCTGCTGCCGCTCTCAGTCAGAATTAATGCTCCTTCAAGTGTTTAAAGTTGTGCGGGAGGAGAGAAAGCCGGACGTCCTTGATGCTCTCGGGAGAAAAGAAAAAGCGGCGTCATTGTGTCGGGCCTGGGTTTGTGTACGTTGAACTGAATCTCACAGGTTACGGCACAAATTAATCACCAAGAATAAAAGCGGGTGTTAATTAAAGGTTGACGGAGATTAATTATGAAATGCAAAGTAAGTCGGGGAGCCGAGGCGCTCGCAGGTTCGGGTCGTCCTGCACGGAATGTGTGTAAATGTCAAGGCGTTAATGAGGAAATCCTTGGCGTTTCCGCGCTTCAGATCGGGTTTCAGGTGCAGGTTTTCATTCTTACAAGTCCGGCGAAGGCAAAGAGGAACGTTTCATCTTCGGAGTCTTCGATCAGGTCATCACTGGATTGGGAAAGGAAACTGGAATACCTGGAGAAAACATGCAAACTCCACAAAGTATCATGGCGATCTGTGACGGAGATAAACTCTTCTGCACGTTATGTTTACGTCTTTTTTGCGTTCCGTCTGCTAAAAAGCTCGTAAAATCTGTTAAGTTCACAGCTTCTCGGTACGACTCAGATCTAATGAACTTGAAGCGGATTGCAGGATGAAATGACAGCTACCGTAATTTCTGGAATATAAACCGCACAAAAAAAGAAAAGTTCGGAGTTACGTGATGCACCTGAACGCATCACCAGCCATGTATCTGCAGCATGAAACCGGTTTCATTGTTTAACCCTGAGCATTCAAAGCGTGTGACAAAAGTAGTGGCTTATAGTTCAGAAATTACGGTAAATCGCAGCCTGCAATGTGTTTTTAGGTTGTTATATTTTTTGTGATTTTATAGTTTTTGTAGCACTTCAAGTTCCCCTTATGGTTTTAACAGTTTTGCCTTCTTGAGGTGTTTTCCTGGAGAGTCGATTGTTTGTTCAAAATGCAGAATGCAAATAAAACTAAAATGAAAACGAAATGTTTATTGGCGAATAATTCGATTAAAGTTCAATGGAGCCGCTACGGAGCGGCTGAAGAGCCACGTGAGGCTCTGGAGTTGCGGTGTTCAACTCCAGAGCCTCACGTGGCTCTTCAGTCGACAACGGAGGGAAAATAAAACCCGGTTACATCACATCTGAAAATTCCACTAAAAAAACCTCCCGCAGGAACAGAGACACTTGCAGGTCCTTGGAGAAACGCACACCCCAGGATGTACACAACAATTTGCATTCCGTTGTATTTGAAATAAGAAAAAGAAGTGACAATGAAGCACAAACTGTTTAAATACATTTTATTTATGGCGGCTGGAATATGTGCCAACACAGACGACGACAGGAGGAAGGCCAGAGTTTCTGCTTCGCCGAGGCGACCGAGGAACGTTTTCACGTTTGTACGGAATGTTTCAAAATGAAAACGCAGCGCTCCCATGAAGATGTCCCGTTTCCACGGAAACGGCAGAAACGTCGACGGAGAGCAACACGCCGTGGCCGTTAACAGTGAGAGGACCAATCGGGTGTTAAAGAAACTAGAACGTGGGCGTTGTGTTTCTGGAGGCTCCGGGCTCCGTTGGCGTGTAAATGAAAACCCCAAAAATGGTTGCCGTGCCAACGGGCCCTCGAGAGAAAAACCAAAAAAAAACCTCCAAAAAGAAACGAAAAAAAACCTCAAACAATTAACGATATTAAAAAGAATGACATCTGAAGAGGAGCGCAGAGGATCCGTTGATGGTTTTAAATGTTTTTTTTTTTATTTTAAGAGAAGAATCTACTTCACACGGACCTTAATTCACATTAACATATAGATATTTCCAATTAATAAGACATCATGTATTGGGAATAATTAGATTTAAGATATATACTCGTAAAGTTAAACTGAGAGGTTTCAGATCATCTGTAATAAATTGAAAATATTTAGACGTTTGACTCAATTCAATTATAATAAAATCCTCTTTTTGTTTTTATACACGAGACCGATCAAATCCTTGCGGATTTCAATCACAACATTTCTCGACATTGAGTGAAGTTCGCCTGCAAGTCTTGACGAAGGGCACAGAAAGCGCCCTCTGTGCAAACATGACTAAGCAGCCGACACACACACACACTTGTGTGTTTATTTACCAAGCGTGTCTATAAGGACTTGTAAATATCTGTCGTCAACTCTCAGTCGACTCTTTGTTACAACAGAGATTAGTCTGTAAATTTGGGTTTTTCACGCCCTGAGGAAAGACTAGCAGGCTCACTATCTTCCTCTTTTGTGTCTGCAGTGTCTTTTCAGTCGTACTGAATTCATATCACTGAGGAGGAGGAGGAGGAGGAGGAGGAGGAGGAGGAGGAGGAGGAGGAGGAGGAGGAGGAGGAGGAGGAGTGGAGAAGAGCTCAGTCATTGAATGAAGTCATCATGAGACCCGATCTGGACAAAGTGAGCCTGCAAGTCTCAAAAAAGGGCGACGAAAGACACTGCGGAATGGATTAAACTTGTGTCATCAGCGTTTCTGCCATTTTTCGTAGAAATGGGACTGTATTTTTTTTTTTAAAACATTGCCGTGTGAACGCAGAAGTTTTCTGAAACGAAAACGCAGAAAAAAAACAACAGTTTTCACTTGAAACGTGTAAATAATCGGGGCCTCGGTGAAAAGTGGCGTTTCGACGCAGCCGTAGCAGAAATAGAGACGTTTCCTGCCGAGTCTGAAAACAAAACAAAACCCGTTAACATCAACAACATTTCATAATATTTGATTCACGCTTCACGTTGACCTCTGACCTCGTCCAGCAGCCGAAACTACGAGGGAATTCGTTTTTTTTTTTTTTTTTTACAGAGACGACCAGACGTCGCCGAGGTAATAAATTATACGACCCGGAGAAACAGGCACAGGAATGGGCAGCGACAAAAACCTTTTTGACATTCACCGGAGGTTTTCCCAACACGAGGTCCGGGACCCGGGCGAGGAGCGCCGCCGGAGCAATAAGACACTTTTCAGACGGCAGAGGAGCGAACTCTGTCTGATGGTGGGGGGAGGGGTAGGGGGGTGGGGGGGGGTCAGTAAAGGTCTAAAACATACGATATGATCGTGATCCATGGCTCAAGTCTTTTCCCTCTGAAGCCGTTCCTGGTCCCGGGACCTCGGGTTCAGAAGAGTTTCCCCCCTAGAGGTCAAACAAGGACTCACCAAAAAAAAAAAAAAAAAAAAGTTCGGAACATTCAAGACGTGGACGCAGCCGAAGCTTTTTAAAAAGCGCCGGAGGTCCGATCCGGAGCCTCTCCGTGGTCCCCCCCGGTCCGGTTTCCCCCTCCACCCCCGGAGGACGTCCCCCCTCAGACTCGTCCCTGCTGAGCTCGTCTGTCCTCCAGACAGCGACACACCCACATGGACACCACCTCGGCGTTCCCGTCGTTGAACTGGACGATGAAGGCGTGATCCTGCGGGGAGAGAGAGACGGGCGCAGCGACACTCCGTTAGGGAGACGGAAACCGACGAGCCTGCAAGTCACAACGCGCGTGAAGAAACCACGACTCTGCGCTCTTTTTCTTTTCGTCGCCAAAAGTTCTGAAGCACAAGGGAAACGATGACGGGAAAACATGCTGTCGCTGTCAAACATGCGGCCCGGGGGCCAGAACCGGCCCGCCAGAGGAGCTAATCCGGCCGCCATGTGATTTAAAAAAAAAAGTATAAATATAAAAACTGACAGAGGCTGATCTAAAAACACTAGATTGGCAAAAATGACATTCAAAACCACCCTTGGTCAGAATTTGACCCCCGACATTAATGCATCTGTGGAGGTCACATGACGCAAAACCTTTCACAATAAAACGAGTCCAATTTATGTGAAGTGATACTTTAGACACGTAAACTCAAAACTCCAGATGATGACAAATTATTTTAATCCTGAATAAAAATACGATACCCAGATTCAGCTGATTGGGGCTTTTTTTGTGTTTTTTTGAAAATATAATAATAACTGAAATATGTATATTTCAGAATAGACTGGCAAATTCTTGCAGTTACAAAAGAATCAAAAGAAGGAAAGACTTTGCATTTGTCCATATCTGCAGTTTAACATGTGATGTTTGACCTGTTGGCCCTCCAGAGGTCAGATCAGGTTGATGTGGCCCCTCAACTGAAATCAGTTCGACGCCTCTGATTTAAGGCGACTCGCGTAACATTTCAAGTGAAAAGCTCCTGATGTCCGTTTCCGCGGAAACGGCAGTGAGGCTGAACGACACGCGCAGAACAACACGCTATAAATATTAACCACGTCACTCGCAGAAGCAGCGTTTGAGAAAAGTTTCACTCGTTGCCACCGAGTGACTTTTTTTTTTTAATTTGCAATTCGCCGCTTCTAAGGAGACGGAGATTTTCTAAAAGTTGCATTTTACAATGTTTCCATGGAGAAACCGTTTTCAAAAAAGTAATATTTTGTTTGCCCCTCTGTTTCCACGGAGACCGAGCATTTTCAAAAAGTTTTGTTTGTGTGACCGGACGCCCCAAAACACAAACGTTTTGGTGATTTTACTTAAAAAAAACAAAAAACAAAACGTTTAAATGGAACCTTCCTGATGAAAATTCTTGATGGATGCATGTTTTTCCATCACGTGAATAATTAATAATAATTTCCTCGGTTTTGTTCTATTACTTTGCAGAGAGAACCGTCTTGACGAGGCGTTCAATGACCCTCAGACGTTTCGGTTGCCACAAGCCGTCGATTGCTGAGAGTTTACAAAGTTATCAAATATCAAAATAAATCTGAGAAACTGGTTGTTTTTTTTTTCTTCCCCGTCATCTCTGACTCGTGCAGCTCGCCAGGCTGAAGCCGGATTCGAACCGCCGCCCCTCGTAACCCCCAGGTCACTTTACATTTGTCATATTTCATGCAACTCCCAACGTAAACATCTCACACACGACCTTCAGATTAACTGTCAGGTGATTAAAACTGGGAGATAAAAACAGAGTGATGCGTCTTTGTCATGAAAACAAAGAAAATTATGACGTCTATTAAAAAATAAATAAATAAATAAGCAAAATGCCGGCACTCATTCTACAATATTAGTTTTATGAGCCGACAGATTGAGGCCACAAACATTATTACACCTTTATGTGAGCGGCTCGCTTTCGCTCCACTCGTTATAATTATTCCAAATGAAATAATGATAAAAACACACATAAAGTGAACTGGGACGTCATTAAAGGCTCTTAAATATTAATGAGCGACAGACTTGGTTTTAAATGCGAAATGTTTAAGTAATGGATCGTTTTGAAGAAATACGGCCGGAGTGAGATGATTGACACGAGTCGTAACGAGACGGGAAACGAGCGGCGGAATAAAAAGAAACCAACCTCAAAAAAAAAAAAAAAAAAAAAAAAAAAAAAAAAAAAAAGACACATGGAGGACTGACGCAGCAATAATCCACTGAAAGTAGGTACTGGATTACAGTTGCTTCTCAAAAGGTCAACTGCTGTAATCTGGACGTGATCTATAGTCTGGATTATATCTGATGTCACGTCACTTAATGGGGGGGGAAGATGCTCTATAATCTGGATGTTAGTGGAGGAAGATGCTCTATAATCTGGATGTTAGTGGAGGAAGATGCTCTATAATCTAGATGCTAGAGGAGGAAGATGCTCTATAATTTGGATGATATTGGAGGAAGATGCTCTATAATCTGGATGATGTTGGAGGAAGATGCTCTATAATCTGGATGTTAGAGGAGGAAGATGCTCTATAATCTGGATGATATTAGAGGAAGATGCTCTATAATCTGGATGTTAGAGGAGGAAGATGCTCTATAATCTGGATGTTAGTGGAGGAAGATGCTCTATAATCTGGATGATATTAGAGGAAGATGCTCTATAATCTGGATGCTATTAGAGGAAGATGCTTTATAATCTGGATGTTAGTGGAAGAAGATGCTCTATAATCTGGATGATATTGGAGGAAGATGCTCTATAATCTGGATGATATTGGAGGAAGATGCTCTATAATCTGGATGATATTAGAGGAAGATGCTTTATAATCTGGATTTTAGTGGAGGAAGATGCTCTGTAATCTGATCGCCTCCATTCAAAATGAACGAGCCCCCCCCCCCCCCCCCCCCCTCGGCTGTCAGCCTCATGAGGAGGATGTTCCAGAACAAGGTCATGGGGGGGTCAGAGGGGGGGTCACGGTGGGGTCAGAGGGGAGAGTGGTTGGCGCTTGTAAACGAAACAAATCCACTCAGGCCGGCCTTGAATTCCATCTCAATGTCCAATTAGCCGGCTGTGATCTCGGCCCAATGAAGCCGTCAACACTGATCCCGGCGCTTCCAGGCTGTCGGCGCGCTCGAGGAAAATCAATCCCGGCGTCAACAAACAAAGACGACAAACCCGCAGCCTCAATCTGGCTCAGAGTGTCACGTGTCAAGAAACAAGAAGACATCGCATTTAAGCGATCTTACGTTGAAGGAGGCTTTAAAGTTTTTTTTTGTTTTTTTCTCGTTCCGACTGAATCATCAGTCGTGGGACTATAAATAAACGCCACGAGACAAAACGGCTCCGGTAAACGAGGTCCGAGGCCGAAAGCCAGTCCAAGGTGAGTCGCGTCGTCGTCAAAAATCCCTCCAGCAACAAGCGAACTGGCGCAGACGACGTGAGATTAGTGACAAAGTGGGACAGAGCGGTGGGGACGGTCCACTTCCTGCCTCCCGGGAGCTTCATCCTCTATTTGTGTTACGCTGGAAAATAAAGTCAAGCCGAGGAAGGGGTTGGCGAAGGGGGCGGGGCCAGAAGTGAGACGGAAGGACGAGCTCCAACGGTGGACGTCTGCGCCTCGTCTGGTTTTTTTAGGACTCGACCAGAAAAGCACGTATGCAGACGACGTTAAACTCTCTGTGGCCGTGATGCGTTCATGTTCCTCTCATCGTTTTTAAGTCTTTTCCTTCAATTCTCAAGCCGTTACGGTTCTGATTTCCGCCACCGGTTGGCCACAGAGCCTAAAATGTATGTTTCTAATTAGTTAATCGAACAATTTTAGAAAAATGACCTGCGACTAAAAATCGACCAAGCTTTTGAATTCAGTGCGCAGAAACAATTGATCGCAATTCAGTCGTTGCAGTTTGCGTTCATTAAAGATAGAATTTGATTTCACGCCAGCGTGAATCCGTGAATTTGATGTATTTTAGAGGAAATTGTTGGAAGTTTCCTCAAAGCCGCCAAAGTGTAGAGATTGTTAAGGGCTGAGGGAGCTTCATCAATCCTGTTGTCCTTCTAATGGGCAGTCGGGGTTAACACAGTCTGAGGTTAATTACTCTCATATCAGAGAGAGAGAGAGAACGTGTGTGTGTGTGTGTGTGTGTGTGTGTGTGTGTGTGTGTGTGTGTGTGTGTGCTGGACGCTCCTGGGCGCCCCTCTGTGCCGAATGCTCGTCTCATCCATCATCCCTTCTTGCCTCGGCAGAGAGGGAGTGATACAGAAATAAGGGCGGCGGTCCTGAGTGATGTTTTTAAGATCACTCTCTCCACACGCCGCTGCAGAAATTAACCCCGACACTCCGGACTCGTCTGCGGGAATCCGCCCTGGATGGAGGAGCCGTCACGTCACGGCGACGCACCAGTAGACACAGTGGAGCCTTCAGTTGAGGATAAACTACCATCGCTGCTTCCCGTTGAAACGACTTCCCATTGAAGCTACTTCCTGTTTGAGGCAGCTTCCCGTTGGAGCTGCTTCCTGTTCTATTGACGCTGCTTCCCGTTGAAGCAACTTCCTGTTTGAAGCTACTTCCTGTTTGAAGTTACTTCCATCTTGAAGCAACTTCCTGCTTGAAGCAGCTTCCTGCTTGAAGCAGCTTCCTGCTTGAAGCTACTTCCTGCTTGAAGCTACTTCCTGCTTGAAGCTACTTCCTGTTTGAAGCTACTTCCTGTTTGAAGTTGCTTCTTGCTTGAAGCTACTTCCTGTTTGAAGCTGCTTCTGATTCTTTTGAAGCTGCTTCCTGCTTGAAGGTACTTCCTGTTTGAAGCTGCTTATTGTTCTTTTGAAGTTGCTTCCTGCTTGAAGCTACTTCTTGATGAAGCTACTTCCTGATGAAGCTACTTCCTGATGAAGCTACTTCCTGATGAAGCTACTTCCTGATGAAGCTACTTCCTGTTTGAAGTTGCTTCTTGCTTGAAGCTACTTCCTGTTTGAAGCTGCTTCCTGTTCTTTTGAAGCTCCCATTGAAGCTGCTTCCTGTCAAAGTTGCTTCCCTGAAGTTCTCCCAGGTTACATCTCAGACTCTGATGGGTTAAAACGCTCGGTCTTCTTCTTCTCAGTCACATTATCTTATAATTAAATTACCTGCAACTTAAATCACCCGTGACACCGGTGAGAGTATCTTGGTGAATTCGAGTCGTGTCACCGAAGGTGCTCCTGGACGGAGGTGAGACTGGGAAGGCCACGTTTCAAAAGTTGCATTAATTGCCGTCTGGATGTCGGGGGGGGGGGGGGTGTCCCCAGATTAATTGATGCCATTTTAAATAACTCTGCGTATGATTAATATGCTCAGAAGAAATTAAAAGGGAGTTTGAGGCAATTACAACAAGAGGCTGGTCAGCACCTCATTAGAACCGTGTTGGAGGAAACATGGTGTGTGTGTCAGGGAGAGTGTGTGTCGAGGCAGGCGGGTGAAGAGGTAAGAGGGAATAAACCAGGTCTTTACAGATTTGCATGCTAATCACCAGCTCCCTGTGGAAAACCTGCTGCCGTCGGTGGGCGAGTTGGAGAACCACACAATCTGAAGCAGCGGAAACGGTCCAGGTCTTAAAGCGGTACGTAGAACATCAAGTCTTCAAGCCCCCCCCCCCCTCCCTTTTTTTATTTATTTTTTATTACAGTTTAAAACGTAATTACAAAGATCCTCGAACGAACTAAGGTCTCGTTTGCATCATTTTTGCCTTTTTTGTTTAGGAAAGTTTTTTTTTTGCGATTTGACATTTTGACAATGACGTCATTTCCATGGAAACTGCAAAAAAAAGCCGACAACTTGCCGCTGTTGGATGTTTTTGTCTTGAACGATATACTATAAACGTTTAATGCGAGTACACGGACATTAACTTTAAAACTACCGGACTGCGTGCAGGGGGATACTCCCTGGTGGGCGCCCCCCGGGGGGTGTGTGGGGGGGTTGAAGGGGGGGGGGTAAAGCTTCGAGGTTTTAGGCCATTAAGAAGGCTTATTTGTCTTCCTGGAAGACTGTAATCAGTGGCAGATATTTAACCTACGACACGGAGTTGATGTCAATTAGCAGGACCGTGACATCGCTCCACACACTCATGCGACGACGGTAAAACACCGATCAGTCGTAAACTATCAAGTCAGTCGAGTAAAGTCACAAAGATTTGCAGGTGAATTGGTCTTTATCGTAGACGCGTGAAAAGGGCCCACATAGAAACCGAGAACATAAAAAGTCTGAAGTTGTCGATGTGTAAAACAATTTGCCCACGTGAATCTGAAAAGTCGACGCGTTCCAAGACGAGTGCTGAAAATACAGACGACTCACCAGTAACTTCGGACGTCTGAAGGGTTCGAAGCTGTAAAAGTGTGGGTTTCGCTGCCCTGAGCTCAGACTCACAGGCTCCTTCGTTCTGAAGTGCGCCTCAGTAGTTAACCACCAGGCGGCGCTACGCCTCATTGAGCGTACGCGACATTGGGGAAGCAGACAAAGGTGGGATTTACGGCCAGGCTTTTAGAGCTTCGAATCCTTCAAGTGGAGCAAAAGTCACATGCAAAAAACCCCCAAAACAGCCAATTGTGAAAATGCGAGACTCGCAACTGGCGAGTCGTCTGTATTTTCAGCACTTGTATTGGAATGCGTAGACTTTTCAGATTCACGTTGGCAACTCTTGGGGCCAATCACAATTCTATTCTTACCCCTACCCCTTAGCCCTCCGCCTACCCCTTAGCCCTACGCCTCCAAAACGAGGGCAAAGGCAATGGGGTAAAAGTTTCAGCCCTTAGATTTGGGCCCCCCCTCTCCCTCTGCTCACCCCCCTCCCCCTCTCGCTCCGTCTCACAGTTATGACATCATAACCCGGCGCCGTTATATCAGCAGAGCTGAGCCACGGATGTTTGTTGATTTTCCAGCAGGAGCGTCGTCACGCCGTCCCAAATTCAACGTGTTGCAGTAGCTTGGCTGCTCTGTTTCGTTTTCCGCCTTTCCCACATCAAGGAGAAGAAATAGACGGAGACGTGGATTACTTCAGTTTTTTGCGCCGTATTTGGACTTCAGAAATATTTCCTCATTCACCATGTGAAAGCGGAGGAGCTTCCTGGTTTGCTCGGGGGTCCCTGTTTTCAAAACACCCATATTGGAAGACTTTGGAACTATACAGTGTAATAATAAAATGTTATAAACACGGTCTCTACCAAACAAATACACACGGAAGCTACATACGGCAGCGCTACTGCCGTTCTTACTAGTATAAAACACAACAGGTTTATATAACTTTAGAAGCGTATATATGTGAAATGCGAGTCCTTCGGCGCCATGTCCTCCTACCCATCTGTTTAAAGTGTGCATCTGTAAACGCTCCGTTTCGAGGGGTGAACAGCCCTTCCCCTCACCCCTCAGATTCTCGTGAACGCACATTTCAAAGGGGTAGGGGTAAGATGAAGGGCTGAGGGGGAGAATTGAGACGCAGCCTTAGCTTCAGACAGGCAGACAAACTCTACACACACGTAAACAAATGGTTTTGCGCCAATAATTCCCCCCATAGATGAAGATGTTATAAGTAAAAGGACGTTAAATAAGCCGAGTCAATTCAGGTCTGTGTCGCTGTCGTTCAGGACGCCCAACACACCGTGGATCCAGGAACGGGAAGGTCATTCCACATTCACACACACACACTGAAAGACTCACATCAACTGGACTTACTGTTATATTGCCTGGGAAGACGAGTCAAAGGAACATGAGCCCATGACGTCGCTTAGAAAGGGGTTTAAAAACTCACGGCCAAATCCAGTTGAGATGATTCGATTGGTTTGACATGCAAAGATCCACACACACACACTTCACTCGGTACGTGGTAAAAACCAGGCGATTGATGGGGAAACCATTAATTAACTAAAAAAAACCAAAAACCTAATTAAGCGGAAATAAACATGACAAGCTCATTTTGAACTGAATTATTTATCAGTGTCATTCCTCGTTACTTCTGAACAAGAAGCTCGTCTCACAGATGGTCCGAGGGAGAAAGAATTGATTTATTTTGACGTTTAAAAAAAAAAAAAAAAAAAAAAAGTCTTATCGAGTGACGTGCAGCTCCGGTTCCAGCCGTCGGTGGGAGTGACGGGTGTGAGCAGCGGTAAAACAGTACGTGTGAATGGAGTTTACATGGCGGGAGACCCCAGGGTGAAGGGCGCCGACAGGAAGGTTCGCATGTGAAAACCCTTTTTGCACATGTTGACATGTAAACACCAAAATACTTTTAATAGTACGACGGCTGCCAAAGTTTGAAGACGCCCGAGTCCCGAAACTCCAGCGACACATCAGGCAGCGCGAGACAGGAAGTGGATCCAAATCCAACATTTGCCTCATGCATCTTTTATAAAAGTCCATTAGTTTGTCAAATGTAAACATTGGACTTTGTGAATGAGACCAAAAAAAAACTACAACATAATTTTACCTTTTTTCCTTTGGTGTCCTTTCTTTATAATAATCAGACTGTAAGTGGGCAAAACGTGTGTGTGTGTGTGTGTGTGTGTGTGTGTGTGTGTCTAAACTCATTTTGGGGGCAGGAAGAAACAAGAGGGGGCTTCCTTTGTGAAAAACCGAGGGGCTCATCTGGTGTCTCGGGGTTGAAAGGATACTATAACAAAACTGTGTGTGTGTGTGTGTGTGTGTGTGTGTGTGTGTGTGTGTGTGTGTGTGTGTGTCTACAAATAGAGGTGAATGGGACGGCTGGGGTGCTAAAAGGCTGAGCGAAGGCTGCAGGCGGAGGAATAATAACATCCATCGAGTCACATTCAAACAATAAGAGAGAGAGAAAGTATCGTTATTCCTCTTTTTCCCCCACGATTTACACAGAAAGATGAAAGAAACGACGCAAGCTTCTTTCCTTAAAAGACCAAAATTCATTAATCTGGAGGACGTTTGTGTATTCTACCCCAGGGATTTAAAACTGAAGTTGGCTATCGAGTAAAAAAAAAAAAAAATTAAATAAAGTCTCCTCGACATGTAATACTACTTTTCACCACCGGTTGGTGCAGTGAGCCACTGGGGGGATTCAATCAAGCTCTGGCTCACTCAAAAATTACAAAACTTAAAGATTCAGGCTGACTAATGTCACGTGGTAATAATGTAATAAAAGCCAAAAACATAAATCGCCTTTAAAGTAGTAAAATACTAAACAAGTTTTAACAATCACAAATGAATAGTTTGTTTGTTTTTTATAAAATAAATGAACATGATACGATCGTCCACTTTACCTATTTTTCATAACTGCAAAAATTCTTCCCAAAAACTTTTTGACGTTATTGTGTGTGACACATCTGATGGACAAAACAACAGCTTTTAACACATTTCAAATAATGCGAGGAAACAACATTTGGGTAAAACGAATAGCTTTGTTCCACTTTTACTAGGAGATTTTTTGTGGGACTTCCTGGTCGATACGGTTCAAGTAAAAAAGCAAGTAAGAGGCGAGTGGATCGTTGCTTCCGGTATCTGCAACGCCTTGTAATACCACCCTGAACCACCAGGTGGTGTTTCAAGTCGGCTTACATGTCGTCTGTCGTCAATAAAGGAGAAAACGGCAGGAGGCAACATGAAGAGCGCGACTGATTTGTATTTGAGCCGATAAAAGAAAAGCATCGTTTCAGGTTTTCTGACGATAAATCTTAAAAAAAAACAAACAAAAAAAACCAACAACCGTCAGACGGACGTTGGATTGAGGTCATCAACCAAACACCCGCCAGCCGGCGGTCTGGGCGCGAGCCAATGGAAAGTCTCCCGGGCTGACCCACGTCAGTAGCTTATGATGACAGGATAGAGTGTCGTCCATTAAACATGCAGCAGCGTGACGAGAGAAAAACACGCTCACTTTCCTCTGTGACGACTCGTCATGTGACTCTTTATCTCGCCGACGCGAGATATCAAGTATTGATCCCCGGGCAGCCACCCGGGGCGCCGCCTGATATTCCTGCCTGACTAATTAAAGCAGCAGCGGCAGCAGCGGCAGCAGCAGCAGTCGCACTTCTGACGGAGCTCCGGGTCGATTCCCTCCGAGAGGAGAAGGAGCTCCACGTTACTTGATGCCGCGACGCCTCGTCAACGACGTTCATGAGAGTTTTAGGAGGAGTTTTTTTGTTTTTGTTTTTTTTGAAACATGAACAGAGCATGAAGTACAAATTAAACTGCTGATCTTCCAGGGTTTAGCTCCACGCATGTGAGAAATTGGTGGATGGAGTAAAGGATGGAGGAATGGGTGGATGAAATGATGGAGTAATGGATGGATGGAGCATTGAATGGAGGAATAGGTGGATGAAATGATGGAGTAAGTGATGGATAAGAGTAATGAATGGAGGAATGGGTGGATGAAATGGATGAAATGGAGTAATGGATGGATGGAGCATTGAATGGGGGAATGGGTGGATGAAATAATGGAGTAATGGACGGATGGAGCATTGAATTGGGGAATGGGTGGATGAAATTATGGAGTAATGGATGGATGGAGCATTGAATGGGGGAATGGGTGGATGAAATAATGAAGTGATGGATAAGAAAAATGAAGGGAGGAATGGGTAGATGAAAAAAATGGAGTAACTGACGGATGGAGTAATGGGTGGAGGAAATAATGGATGGAGTCGTGGATAGATGGACTAATGACTGAATGGAGTGTTGTATGCGAGTGTAGTAGTGGGTGGAGTAACGAGTAAGTAGAGTAATGGATGGATGAGGTGGTAGGTAGATGTAGTAATGATAGATGGAGTATTGAATGGGTGGAGCAGTGGATGGAAGTGTCTCATCAGTGTAGTAAGTGAGTAATAGATGGAGAAGTGACTGAATGGAGTACTGGATGGGAGGAGCGGTGGGCGGTTGTAGTAGTAGATGGAGTAATGATAGATGGAGTATTGGATGGGAGGAGCGGTGGGTGGTTGTAGTAGTAGACGGAGTAATGATAGATGGAGTATTGGATGGGAGGAGCGGTGGGCGGTTGTAGTAGTAGACAGAGTAATGGACAGATTGAGTATTGATTAAATGGAGGAACAGATGGATGCAATATAAGGTGGGTGTAGTAATCAGTGAATGGAGTAACGATTGAACAGAATATTGGATGGATGGAGTTGTATGCGGGTGTAGTAGTGGATGGACGGTGTATTGGCGGAATGGAGGAACGACTAAGTAGAGCAATGGATGGATGAGGTGGTAGGCAGATGTAGTAATGATAGATGTAGTAATGAATGGGTGGAGCAGTGGATGGAAGTGTTTGATCAGTGAAAGATGGAGTAGTGACTGAACGAGTATGGGTGGGTGTAGTAGGTGGGTGGTGGGTGGTCGTTTTCTCCCACGGCAGGAAAATTCAAGCATAAGGTGACGGATTTATGTTTTTTTTTTTTAAGTAAAGAAATTCTGCCTTTTTCACTTTAACCAAGACGAAAGGCACGTCGTTCAGCAATTTAACGTCCGGCTGTAGTTCTAGACAATAACTCCACGAAGGACACTCTCATGCTGCTCCATCATTAATCTCGTGCTGCCCTCCTCATGTCACCGTGGACCTCCACCCGCCTCAACATGCCAACAAACCTCAACTGAACGGGATGAAACATTCACAGTACGAGCAAAGCCGTACGCACAAGTCGTCCCTTTTTTATTTGTTTTTATTTAATTTAATTTTATCATTATTTGGGCGCAGGCTGCACCAGGCTTCGGGGACAGAAGCCATCAGGAGCGGGGGACGCAATCAAACAGGAGCCCTTTAAAGAGCGTCTAATAGGATAAAAATCCCTGTGACAATAATGACGTCAATAAAAGCCCCAGCAGTGATTAGAGAAACCACACGCTGAAACCAGATGAGCAAACCGGAGCTGCTCGGTGAGTTCGTGCGCTCATAAAGCAACATTATTTGCTCAGTGTCTACCCCCATTGTGCGATTTTTCCCGGCATTACCTTCCTCGGATAAAAAAAAAAAAGTGAAAGCAAATGGTGGCATTTTCTGTTTGGCAGCACAGAGAGAGAGAGAGGTGGAGGGGGAGGAGGAGGGGGGGGAGGGTGGAGGAGGCAGGACGCATTAACATACAGATAGAATAGGTAAAGAGTTTTAATGTACTCAGGAGGCCCGGGGAATGGAGAGGCAGAAAGAGAGGGAAGCGAGGGAGAAGGGAGAGGAAGACAATCAGCATGCTGCCGCCGCCACAAAAGGCAGACATCCATGACCTCACATCTCAGTTCATCACGGCGCAGGAAGGAACCCGGCGGCCGGCCAAAAATATAGGTGGAGGAAAGACGGAAATAGAAGGAGAGAGAGAGAGAGAGTGGTGGAAATATGGGATGACGATGATGATGGTGAATATGAAAGAAGTGGGGCAGGAGAGAGAGAGAGAGAGAGAGAGAGAGAGAGAGAGAGAGAGAGAGAGAGAGAGAGAGAGAGAGAGAGAGAGAGAGAGAGAGACGGGACGGGAAGAAACACCGGCAGGAAATGAAAAGCCAAACTGAAAAAAAAAAAAAAGATCGCAAAGTCACGATAAAAGCTTCACGAATAAATAAGAATCGGCACAAAAAAACCGGGAGGGTGGAGCACGGAAACCTGGCGAAGTGGGATTTAATGCGGTTCAGAAATGACCCGCGTGTTCTACGTGAAAAGACGGCGTTTCTCGTTTCCACGGCAACGTAAAAAAACAAACAAACCAACAACAACAACAAAAAAAAAACGATGCCGAGCCACACGTTGGCGCTGTTGGATGTTTTTGAACTGAAAGCTCACACAGAGAAGTCGACTCGAGGCCGGCGTGTCAGGCCACATCGGTTTTTTCACCGTTTCTACCGTTGCCGTGGAAACGGACACCGGTTTCAAATCATTGCGGAGCGAGTACGAAAACGGGGGGGGGGGGGGGTGGGGGGGGGGGACTGCGCCGCAAGCGATGTGGTACATCGTCACCCTCGAGTTTGGATTTTCCACTGACATTCATACGGAGAAGCAGCTTTGATCTTTGCTTTGATTTATAAAAAGCCTCGTTTTGTGATTGTGTGAAGAATTGAAGAGAAGAATCGGCAGACGGAGCTTCTTAAGTGCTCAAATCACGTCGAAAAAAGAAGAAACGAAAAGCAGCGTCCACTGGAACGCTTACAAAAACCAGAAGAAGCCGAAAATATAAACTTTGAGTCAGATAAAAGACGGAGGGTCTGACTCGGTCGTGGCGTGAGACTGAGAACACGCCATCCGTTAGCAAGCTGTGGATTCACACCCCGGACCTCCCACCGGACCCCCTGTCGCTGTCCTCGCCCAGCAGCCCCGGCGTGTTGCAGCTCTTAAAAGGCAGTTTTCTGCAAACTGCTGCTGATGTGTGTGCTAATGCTAATGGAACAGAAAAAAAAAAAAAGAGAAGTCGGGGGCATTCAAACCACCAGAAAGAGCTGAAACTCTGTTCTCTTATTGATTAAACTGAGGTCATGAACACCAACAAATCTCAACCATCTACGACAAGGAGAAAAAAAAATACACCTAAAACTCATGAATACAGATAAAACAGCTTAAAAAACCCTGAATACAGAATATAAATATACAAGATATTTGATGGGATCAATTAATAAATGAGTTTTTCCAGCCTCTCTCGTGAAAAACTCACACTTTAACGTGCATAACATTTCAGTTAAAAACATTTCGATCATCTCATTTGAGTAAAGTTTCCCGTTTACACAACATTTTGAAAACGACGTCCGTTTCCGCGCGGTTTGTTGTTTTTGTAATGAAAGGCGGCAGTGCGGTGTTTTGGATAAACTGGTTTCCCTGCTAACTGGTGCCCGGCTTCCTCGAGCGCCACAGCAGATGTTTAAAAACCCTCATCTAAATCCGTATCTGTCCTGGCGAACGCCGTTTAACCGCCCGTGTATCGAAGTTTAAAGTATCGTAGCGTCTGTTTGTCGTAGTTTAACATCAGCTGGTGGCGGAAGTCACCAGTTAACAGGGGCACCAGTGAAACCGAAACACCGGTCAGCGAAACGCCATCGTAACAATCCACATTTTATAATATTGTCAATAAACACATAAAAATATACAATATTTATTATATTATTTGAGTCGATCTGCATTACATCAGGGGCGATTATTTGTGACACACACACACACACACACACACACACACACACACACACACACACACACACACACACACACACACACACACACACACACACACACACACACACACACACACACACACACACACACACACACACACACACACACACACACACACACACACACACACACACGACGGGGAAAAGGCCCCATAATATCCTATAAATCATAGTATTGTGATGGTAAAGGATGAAAATCAGAGCCGAGGCAAGTCGAGTAAGGCCGAGTAGGGACGTGTGGAAAAAAGGCGCCATAAGGTAACTGATGAAGTTCTGCACACGCGGCGCTGGATGTTTCGTATGTACAAAGACGGGTGACACACACACACGCGTATACACACACACACACAGACACTTAAAAATAATTTCCTTTTGTCAGTTGGTCAAATTTTCATGAGGCTATGAAACTTAATTTTGTAAACCAGAATGATTTGACTCCGGTACAACGGCTCGGCCTCATTCATTCAGCCGGGCTGAATTAAACAAATTATTTCTGAAGTAGGTCTCAATCCTACCTCAAGGTTCCTCGCTGACCTCTCTCTGACATCCTCCATTGGCAGCAGAGAGTTCATTACTGTTGTTTTGCGACGCAGCGCCGCCAACTTCAAGGGTCCTTGACCCAAAACACCCCAATCATTGCGGGAAAAAAAAAAAAGAAAACGGAAAAAAAAAAACACAATCGCATATTCCGAAAGCCGGCGAGATAATCAAATTATGTTTAATTGAATTTTTATTGGAATGCATGAATATGATCACCCTCGGTACACATTTATTCAAAACTTATATTTGGCGGTCCTTGGCGGAGTTTTAATGGAAAGCGTGGTTTAACTTACCATGAGGTTATTAGGTGCAGGTCTCTCTTTGGGGTGCCGCCGCATGCTGAAAAAGAAAACACACACACACACGCCGTCTGAATCTGGCTTCTATTCATGTCGCGTTTGAAGATGCTTTTGTTCTAACTTTCATTTCGCGAGCGAGTTTTAAATTAATATTCAAGAGGAGGACTGAAACAAAAACCCACAAAGTCTGAAAGAGAAGAAGGCCTCACTGCTAACTTCACAAAGCAGTTTATCTGCGTGTGTGTGTGTGTGTGTGTGCGTGTGTGTGAAGCCTTCAGCCGAGTCAGAGTCCACACACACACACACACACACACACACACACACACACACACACACACACACACACACACACACACACACACACACACACACACACACACACACACACACACACACACACACACACACACACACACACACACACACACACACACACACAAACTAAAACCACCGCAGGGGGATAAACAACAGCTGGTACATGCACAAACACACACACACGTGGTTTGGATGTGTGTGTGTGTGTGTGTATGTTTATCTAACTGTAAAGGTTACAAGAGGCTAATGAATCACAGCCAAACACTAAGTCAACACCGTGTTTGCCTTCATGCATTAGATAAATCAGATCGGAAAATAAAAAGCGCCTTTAGATCAGCTGGGATTTGGTGTCTAATGGCCGCCACGGCGGCCGCCGCCACGCATCAATACAAAACGGGAACAGGCACTTTAAAGCCATTGTGCGATTCTTTTCTATAATTTGGATCAGATGCAGCGTGTGGTTTTGGGATCGCTCGCTCGGGGCCTTTTGTGCAGCCGGAGATGCAAACATCGGAAAATAATACCGTATAAAGCCAAACACGAAATGCACTTAAAAGGCTAAGGCCCCGTTTACACAACGATCGCAAGTGAAAAAGGAAAACTTTTTTTTTTTGTGTCGTGCTCGGAGCCACTGGAAACCCAACTTTTTGAAAACGCTCAGACCCCGTGGAAAACGGGGAAAACGCAACTTTTCTGAAACGACGTCTGTGTCCTCCCACCAATGTTTGTTACGTAAAGTTTTCTTTGCACACGCGTGTTTGGTTTCATCATAAAAACAACAAACAGCACTAACACATGGCCAAACATGCCAATTACCGTAATATCTGGACTATTGAGCCCACCTGACTATAGACCACACCCACCAAATTAATAAAAAAATTTAAAATTAAAAAAGGTTCAGATTTACGTGATGCACCTCAACGCATCACCAGCGTATTGCCGGCATTAAGCTTTTTTTTTTTTTACTTACCGTATTTTCCGCCCTATAAGGCGCACCTAAATACCTCAAATTTTCTTAAAAGCTGTCAGTGCGCCTTATAGCCCGGTGCGCCTTATATATGGACGATTGTTCTACTCCAGGCTGCTATTTGACAGCTGAACAACTAGAAGCTTTTATTTTGACAACTCTTACTTTGCAACCGGATCTTCAGTGCGGACGAGACTCCGCACAACACCTTAATCACTCATGGTTGCACACCAACGTTCTAACAAACCAAAATAAACTAGATGAAATAATTACTCCCTAAACTGGGGAACAAAAACACAGCATAAACACAATCAACACAACACCAAGCCCAACAACGAGCCACAATAACCTCCAACAACACAAAACATGAATTTGTCGCTGCAAGGCATGATGTCCCATCAGCGACAAATTCAACCTGAGCTCCTCAGTGCAGCCGATAGAAACTCCCATAATTCATTGCAGCTGTTTGTGGTGTTTTAAATGCAATTATTGGGGGTTATACTTGGTTTGTGGTGTCGGTAATAATTGTGTTGTGTTGTGTTTTTGTTGCTTAGTTCATGTAGTTTAGTTTATTATTATTATTATTATTATTACCGGTAGTTGTAAGTTGTCAACCAGTAGTGAAGAAGGTTTTGTGTGTAGTGTGGTACTGGCATAGGCTGCAGGTAGGACTATCAAAATAAAGCATGTGCACCTCTCTTGGTGTTAGAAGCAATGGAAAATGTAACTTAATGGCTTTGAGCTATAAATGTTGCTGACCACTGGTCTGTTCCATGTGCCTTATAGGGCGGTGCGCCTTATATATGAATGAAGTAGTAAATTATGTCAATCAATGTAGGTGCGCCTTATATCCCGGTGCGCCTTATAGGGCAGAAAACACGGTAACATCTTATAACATGTGTTTACAGTCCAGGAACTATGGTTCATCCTCTTCAACATCGTTTTGAAAACAATGTCTTGTCAATTTGAAACTTTTGCGACACGAAAATGTAAAACAAAATAAAAAAAGGTTCATAGATACGTGATGCACCTGAACGCATCACCAGCGTATTGCTGGCATTAAGCTGTTTTTTTTTTTTTTTTTTTTTTAACTTGTAAATATCCATAAATTAGCTGCAGGGTTTAAAAAATGTGGAACAAATTAGCGTTTACAGTCCAGGAATGATAGTTCATCCTCTTCTACATTGTTTCGAAAACAATGTCTTGTCAATTTGGAACTTTTGCGACATGAAAATGTAAAAAAAATGTAAAAAAAAAAAAAAAAAGCCTAAGAGAATATGAGCGAGGAGAATAATGTTCAGACTCACCACTGAGTGACGAAGTGAACAAACTTCTCACTGAACTGTCCCACAGGTAGAACCGGAGGGTCCTGGAAGAGAAAACAACATCCGTGAGTGGCTGGAAACTCTCCTTGGATTCAATGAGATGGCTCTTCTCTCTCTCTCTCTCTCTCTCCCTCATCCCCCCCTTTTTAAACCCGTTAAGAGTTAATGATATTTGTATTACCGTCCTGTCTGTATAAACATCTACACGTCTTTAAATATGGTGCCCAGTGTTGAATGTCCTGTGATTACTGTGCCACGGTTCTCTTTAATAAAAAAATATTAATAACAGAAAAACAGGATTATATTATTGTGGCCTCCAATTCATTTTTCAAGGTCTCAAAAAAAACATCTTGTGGCCGAAAATTAGAACTGTGTTTTTTAATTAGTATTTCATGGCAGTGGGTTCATATTTTGTGGTGAATAATTCTTCTTTCATAGTGTCAAATATTAATTTGTGTCCACAATTTCAAGTTTTATTTCAGATGTCATGTCTGGGGTTTTGTATCATTATTATTAAGAATAGTAGTCGTAGTTAAAAAAAAACTAAAAAACCTGTTACACGTCAAACTCTGTTACAAATAACTGTACTGCCGTTAATGTATCTGGTTCTGGTGTTGACATCTTTTTATTTAACATCAATAATAAGAGCAACCTTTCTTTTTTTTATTACTACATTGTGAATAGCAACACTATTGTACAAACAGTAAAGACTGTAAAAAGTACTTTGTTGGAGAATAACTGAGGACATAAATCAGTTTATGTTGAAAGAATCGAGCTTTTCAATTAAATCAAGGCAAAGTGACGTCATCTTCACCGCCTTATCTTATTTACTTTATTCCCTCCTTTGAATTACAATAAAAAGCTGAGGAGCGACGAGCTGCGGTCTGAAGACCATCGATAAAATATATATATATATATGGTTTACACTTTACAGCAAAACTTTTTTTTTTTAAGATACAATTCCAGCCACATCGCTCACAAAAGCGCCGCCACGCTCGTCTGTTCCTGATTAAACTTTGACCAGGAGAAGGAAAACTGATGTCGCGGTTTAAAAAATAATGAAAAAATTACATATTACCATTTCTAATTGATATTTCTCATATATCTAGTACCGTATGTGCCCATCTCTATGTAGTATAATATCATATGGCTTTGTTTTGCGTCATATTCTGATCATGTTCATCAAGTGAATCACTGCTGTCTGAGCCCTGCAGCTCGGCAACACGTGGGCGGAGTTACGTGATGCACTTGAACGCATCACTGAACCGAAGCCGCGTTTTAACTTCTCAACTGCCCGGCCGGCTTGTTTTCAGGAATACAGTTCTGAAAACCGTCTTTCTGACGACCGTATCTGTCGAGTTTGCGCTTGAGGCTGCTGCCAATGTTCATGTTTTAGCGTCAGATACACTTAATAACTTCCAAATGTGTCAAATATACTTTGGAATCCAATCCTTCGAATCATAATGCTGAAAAAAATAGTCATGGATGAGCTGTCCGGGGTTCAACTAAACCCTGAACACAGAAAACTTCTGCAATTGGTGGAACGGAACCGAAAACGACGACGAAACCTTTTGGTCGACTGGATCACAAGAACCGAACCGCTGAACTCAAACTAAATGTTCTTAGTTCGGTTTCGCCAACAAGGATTAAAAAAAAAATTAAATAAAGAAAAACGAGAAAATTAGAAGTAAAAATTAACCAGATGACTGAAAACTGCTGCCAAATAGTACATCAGCTGTGTGTGTGTGTGTGTGTGTGTGTGTGTGTGTGCACGCTACATGTTGTCAAACAGGCTCGATGAACCGTGTCATGTTGAACAGCTGTGTCACGCCGACCCTCCGTCACCTCCCCTCCGTCACCTCCCCTCCACCTCATCCATTTTCCTCTCGCTCCGTTCGACCGTCAGCAGAATGAAAGAGAAACAAGTATCAAGGCCCATTTCGGCGGCGTCCATTAAGCCGCTCTCGGCTCTTTCTCTATGAAAACATCAACAGATTCCAGCCTGAACAGGAAAAAAAAATAAAAAATGAAGCTCTGAATAACAATGGTAATTTACACGCGGGCTTAAGATATGCACGCGAGTGACGCACAGACGTGTGCAGACAATGCACAGGAGGAAAAAAAAACCAACCCATAGAGCCCCGTTTATTCAAATGCGAAGAATTAAAGCTCTTTACACGCGGAGCCCCGCCGCGCCGTTGAAAACACCTCTGGGCAGCGACGCTCCGACCGGCAGCCTGCCGCAAAGCATGATGCATGAACCCATTTAAATTAACAAAGGAATGGGCTCCGTCTAATCTGCTGCACTTCACAGGCCCGCCGCCGCTCGGGTGAGCAATACATCACTGCACGCACACACACGCGCACACACACACACGCACACTAATGCCCTTGAGCACTGCACCACAACCCTCAGTACGCACTCCGTTTAGAGGGAAAGCCCCCAGATAATTTGCAACGACAATATTATTGTCCAACACACACGCATG
This sequence comes from Blennius ocellaris, assembly GCF_963422515.1. NCBI lineage: Eukaryota > Metazoa > Chordata > Actinopteri > Blenniiformes > Blenniidae > Blennius > Blennius ocellaris. The sequence goes on along the minus strand of NC_137650.1, from coordinate 32,890,357 downwards.
CAAATTGAAAAGAAAACATGATTAAAAAAATAAATAAAAATAAATTCTAAAACAAATTCTTCAGAGTCGTGACGACACGACACGACAGATTCAGTGACGCCGCCATGAAATCTCGCGAACTCGCGCCTCAAAGCGAGTTTGGAAAAAGTGCAAAAGCAACAGAAGAAGATTTTCACTGTAACTTTGCGCTTGAAGGTTCGTTGAAATTGACATCGTGTTGAGAACGCAGTAATATGGAGTCGTGGTCGTTTGGGTTTTTTTGTGTGTGTGTGAAAATACAGACATTTTCCATCATCTGCGTCGAGAGAAACTTCAAAAAAAAAATTTTTTTTTTTTTTTTAAAAAGGTCATCGTGGCACCGTTTGACCGGTCCGGGTTGAAATTGAGCCGCGTGCGTTTTTCTGCACGTCGACGTTTCATTCGGACTCTCTTGAATCACGTCCTCACATCCCGCGGCCGACTTCAAAGACCCATGAGCAAGTCGAGTCCACAGGTGGTGGGTGAGGCTGGTGGTTCTAATCCCAATGACTGAGATTATTCTAAAAGTACTAAAGGAGTAACACGTGCGTGCATGTTGATTAAAGTTACGAGAACTACAATTGGTCTTTGTCAATAAATTAGCTCCGCCTGGCAGCGGGAAAAAAAAAAGGAAACCTCACATTAACTTATGAACCGGAATGGGAACCTCCACCTTTAATCCTCGTAGGTTGGAGAAATCAGGTTTACTGGAGGTGCGCACGCGACCCCCCCCCCCCCACACACACATATCTACGTGCACCTTTCTGCAGCGCTCATGCATGCATTCATGTCTCCAGCGGCTTTGATGTGGCGGCGGGGCGACGCCACAAAAAGGCGGCGGCGGGCTGATGAAAGAGGCCGTCGGGCCGGCATTATTCCTGCGGCCGCCCGGACGCGAGCCGGCAGAACACACACACACACGCACACACACCACGGGGCTGCCGGGCTACGGGTAAATATACATGTCATTGCCATGGAGCAATTATTAAGCAAAATTAGATCAGTAATTACAGGCTTGAAAGTAAAGTGGGGTGTTCTTTATTAGTGGAGCCACTCGCTATTCAACGAGTAAAGAAGAGAGGCACATTAATGAGGGAGGACAGCGGACAGATGGCGGGAACCAGGCGAGAACTTCTCATTCTGCAGAGCGAGCTCGTTTCCCCCCCCAACACACACACACACACACTTCAAAAATTACCCCGGGAGCATTGGATGGTCGGGAAATTAACACAGTGAATGGGTGCTGCTGTTTGGCCTCAACGTAACCAGAGTCTGTAACGAGGGAGAGGAAATCTCCTCCTGGGAGACGCACACGGGTACTGAAGGAACACTTAAGACTCAAAACGAAACTCAAAAAAATAAAGCCAAAACTTCTTACATAGGCATCGTATGAAATAAAAAAAAAAAATTAAGAGATTTCTTTTTTGAAATAAGAGAACAGTATGTATACATAATAATAATAATAACAATAATGTAAAATTCGAATTAAACAAACATATTTAAAATACATTAAATTAAACCTATAACGAATTATATCACTTCAATGAAATAAAAAATAAAAATTTCTAAAACAAATATTTGAACAAAGAATAATACAAAAACCATTCTAAATACAAACATTTTAAATCCCTACCAAATATATTGATTGAAGGAAATGCAAAATAAAAATAGAAAAAAATAGAACAAAATTTAAATTATGATTAAAAAAGGATTACGACAATAAAAAACATTAAATAGGGGGCAGCACTGAGCCACTTGAGTGCATTTCTCCATATTTGTGTAAACCATAAAAATACAAGACCTTTGAACTTATTTTTAAATTTATTTCAGATTTCTTACACAAATATGTCAAAAATCTAAACAGTGAATTTCTAGATCTGCACCTACATAAATAGAAGAAAAGTGGGCGGTATGCTGATCCTTGTTGAACATCAATAGTACATTTTATGGATACCTGAACCATCTAAACTCTGACATACGATAAGTCATCTTTAAACAGTTTGACATCAAAGAATATGATGTCACAAAGAAAGAGGACATAGCGTACGTTACCTTTTTTTATACTGGAGATTCTACTTTTCTTTTGAGCAAATTCACGAGAAATAGTGAATAACCGATGTGCTCATCGTCTCCAGGACGGGACCTCACGCTTTACATCTAAGAGACATTAATTCTCACAAAACTGATAAACCCTGGCGAGTTGGAGTCCGACGCACAAAGGAAGAGTGTTTTTTTTTTTTGTAACTTTAGCGAAGTGAGTGCGTTTTCCTTTAACTTGTGACCGTTCTTTCTGCGCTTTGTTCCCGTACGCACTCATTGAAAGTGATGACTTTTCCAAGGCCGCTCCGTCTTCACCTCACAACATTATTTCACAGGGTTGGAGTTTCTCCGGTGAAAATTCATCACATACTTAAAGTTTATCTCTGTACTTATTCGGGCTTTCTGTGTAGCGGCAGCTTTCTTCTGTCAACACAATGTGATCTAAAATGAAATGCACACATTCAGGCCGTTTTCCGCTCCTGGAAAATGACTGAAGAAGCGGGTTGGTCCTTCATTACAGGTGCAACATTCAGGAAAGAGCTTCAGCGGGGGTGAGTCACAATAATAATAATAACAATAATAATAATAAAAAAAAGCTAATTATCTTTACATATTTGATATGTAATATCAGGATGTTCTGTTACTCACCCCAATACACTGTTAACTGAATTTATGTAGCTTCTAAAGCTGCTTTAAAAGGCCAGAGTGGAAGAATTAAGATAGAAATGTGGCTCATATGTACAGTCCATAGAAAACACGAGTGTCAGACATGACATGTCAAAACCGGTTCACAAACCAAAACCACCAAGCAAATTGAAAGAAATTCCTCGAAAACACACACACACAAAAAAAAAAAAACAGACTTCTTAAGAGCAGCAGACAGAACCCAGCACTGACACCTGGACCGAGACACCTGGACTGGGACACCTGGACTGAGACACCTGGACTGAGACACCTGGACCGAGACACCTGGACTGGGACACCTGGACTGAGACACCTGGACCGAGACACCTGGACCGAGACACCTGGACCGAGACACCTGGACCGAGACACCAGTGATGCTGCCATGAAAGCCAACGACCTCGTTGTCATCAAACTCTCCTCAGAGCCGCGCCGCCAGGGTGGGTGTGTAAAAATACCCAGAGTGCAACAGCTATAGGAGACGTTTTCTCCCAATTTAGCTGAGGTATGAGCTGTGGCGCTCGCTGGGACAGAGTATTAGCTGGGGCATTAGCTGCACTAGCTGGAGTATTAGCTGGGGCATTAGCTGCTGCACTCGCTGGGGCATTAGCTGGGAATCTCGTTGCAGCACTCGTCGGGGCATTTGCTGTGGTACTAGCTGGGGCATTAGTCGCAGCACGAGCTGTGGTGCTTGCTGGATCAGAAGTTGCTGCACTGGCTGGGGCTTTAGTTGGGAAACTTGTTGCAGCACTCGTCAGAGCATTTGCCGCCGCAGCAGCTGGGGTACTTGCTGGGGTATTAACTGCAGCACGAGCTGTGGCATTGGCTGGGAAACTCGTTGCAGGACTCGTCGGGGCATTTGCTGTGGTACTAGCTGAGGCATTAGCTCCTGCACTGGCTGGAGTATTAGCTGATGCACTAGCTGGAGTATTAGCTGGAGCATTAGCTGCAGCACTGGCTGGAGTATTAGCTGCTGCACTAGCTGTAGCGCTCGCTGGGAAACTCGTTGCAGCACCGGTCGGGGCATGAACTGTGGCACGAGCTGCAGCAGAAGCTGGGGTATTAGCAGGGATATTAGCTGGAGCATTAGTTGGTGCACGAGCCGGGGTATTAGCCGGGGCATTAGCGGGGGACGATGGGGCCGCGCCGCCTGGCCAGACACACCTCACACTGTTCTGTTGCCTCCGGGGGCGTCGACAGAGGGCAGGTGAAAAATAGTTTGAGTGATGTCTGCGTCTCGGTGACTAATGAGGAGTTCAGGCGGGTCAATCCACTACAACCAGAAGCATTTAATTATTAATTACGGCGGTCCGAGGACGAGTGACACCGTGTGTTTAATGTGCGACGTGGCGGGGGCGTTCTGGGGCAGGCGGGGGGGGGGGGCATCCAGGGGGCAGAGTCGTCGAGGCATTTTAGGTTGTTTTTTTTGAGGATGTCAGCAAGAACGAGGAGGAAAAAGCGAAGAGGAAAAGGTTGTTACTGCTGCTTATGATGAAAATGAAGGTGGTCACATGAAAAGACAAAAAAAAAAGAAAAAAAAAGTAATTATTACTAAAACTGAATATGGAGCTGGACTGAAAATGAAGAACAAAACCAGATCGTTCAAGATTTAATCCCACGTGGGGGCAGTAGCGCTGCAGAAACTAAAAAAATTAAATAATAAAAAACGAACTGAACGTTAGATAAATGACGGGCAGCGCCAGCGCCTCCTCCACATTCACTATTTGCCCGTTTCGCTTTATGACGTCACTTTTCGCTTTATGACACTGAACAAAGTTTTCTGAGATGTAAGCAAGAATTGGAAAACTTTCAAAGTATCTATTGCCGTTTGCATGACATGCTGGAAATTTTCAAAGAGACGTTTTCTGAAAACGCTCATTTGATTATTAAAAGTTAGCTTCTTTTTTGAAGAAGAAGAAATCCATGATTTGATCAGTTTCTACACGTTTTGTGCGCCAGAAAGAAGAAAATAAAGCAGTTGGTCGATGACGTGCTCACATTAGTGAATAAAACAGGATTCCTGGTTAAAGCCTGTTTTTGTGTTGACGCTCCGTGTGTGTCAGTCACGGTGTGTGTGTGTGTGTAGCCCGAGGCGACTGTGCAGGGTGAAGGGTTGCGTGAATGGGGAGCAAAGCCGCCTGAGTGGTTTGCTTCATTAGGAAACAAAATATAAGCTTTCCGGGCCATTAGGACTGACTTTAGATGCAGAAGCACATAAGACGACGACTCACCTCATCAACGATGCATTGCAGTAACTGGAGAGGCTGCGAGAGAACCGGGAGATTAAAGAGGGGGGGAAAAACACGTTATGGAAATTCTTCACACAATGGGACAAATCAATAGTGATAAAAAAATAAATAAAAAAAATCACACAGATTAATCAGACGCAGCCGGCTCAGACCAAGTTTTATTATTCCATTATAATCTAATACCAGCAGTTTAAACAGGAGCTCATATTTTGCGGCTAAAATGCAATTTGAGTGTGGTTTTTTTTTTTTCCCCCTTAGAGTCAGCCGAGAGTGACAAGCGGGAGGAGGGGAGGGCGTTCAGGAAATCAGACTCACCATCAGAGAGCCCTGGTTCTTCTGGATCTGAGGGGAAGCGGAGAGGAGAGGAGATGTGTAATTAGCGCGTCATAATCAACGCGATGCACTTGGACACATTATGATCACTGGGAGAAAATTATTGTTTTCCTGGTGGCAATTTGCGAGCGTGTGTGTGTGTGTGTGTGTGTGTGTGTGTGTGTGTGTGTGTTAGCGCCATTTACATAATGAAAACACACAAATGTTAATGGCCCCTCGCGCTCATTTTGTGGGGAATGGAGCTAAGAAAGATCCGCTAATGCCGATTTCCAGAGCCGCACTTCATTCCTGCCCTGCAGGTTATGGAGGAGTGATGCATTACGGAGGAGGTGAGGGAGGGAGGGAGGGAGGGAGGAGGAGGAGGAGCACGACGTGTCCTCCTCTCGCACCTCCGCAGGTGAGAGAGGAGGAACAACCAGACCTGAGCAGGAAGTCTGATCCTTTATTTCAACTGGAATCAAAATAAACAATGAAACGAATTTTATTCCAAAAAAAAAAAATCACGAAGAACAAAATGTAATGCCCAAAAAAAACAAAAAACGAGTACAAATATGATGAACGAAGGCCCCCGGTTACACGAACACGATCAAAGGTTTCGCGTTTATACGGAAACGCAGTAATTATGACGTAGTGAGCATGTCGGGCCACAAGTTGGCGCTGTGTTTGTAATTAAACCAGTTTGTTCTTTTGTTTTTTTAAAAAGGAGCATTTTCTTCCATTTCCAAGGAGATGGAATTATTTTCAAAAAGTTGTGGTTTTCCCCTCGTTTCCATGGAGACAGATCTCCCCCCCCCCAAAAGGTTGCGTTTTCAGTTGCTCCAAACACGGTTGTCATGGAAACGGAAACCCAAAAACCCACTCGTACAGTCCAAACTCTTTATCGTCAATCGTGTGGAAATTAGTCCATAGAAGAAGAAAGAAAGAAAAGAAAAGAGGAAATTACTCCGACCTGCCACTCGTCTGCTCTCGGGATAAAGGGGCGGGGCAACAGGGGGGCTTTTACATTCTCTTTATTTATTTTTAAAGTTGTGTCGGTCGATTGTGTTATTCACATCGAGAACTTTTCACCTGCCTTCGTCTGAAAAACGTCCGACCCCCTCAGTGAAACTATAAGTTGCCCCCCCCCCCCCCCCCCGGGGGCAAAAAAAAATAAAAAATCCATCAGAACAAGCTGCTTTAATTCCTCCCAGAAAGTCACATTTCCAAGCGCTACCTGCAGACGTGGGCTCAGCTAAACGTCTAATAACGTTTGGTAAATGAATTGCTCATTTCTCTTTTGACAGTGCATTAGAGCCCGCATCGATTCGCTCAATTAAATACAGGTTTTGCCTCCCTGTAAATACCCAGAGACTCCTAAACTGCCTCCGTCTCCAGTTCCACCTGATTCAGACACATTAAGAGGCGACTATGGAAAACTCATTTGTCCAGAAATAATTACTGGGGGCTAAATTGCTGCTCCAGAGGTTGAGATTGGATCGAGGGACATTAAGTTATTCAAACATAATTGAGCTCTTCTTTCTTTTTGCACCGGGAAGTTTGACCACGCGTCAAAAAACAAACAAAAAAAAAAAAACGACTTTAATAATCTCATTATCTCACGGATATCGTTATCGATACCAAAAAAAAAGCAAACTCAAAAGTGACCTTTTAAATCTGGCTTCTAATTGAACTTTCCATTATTGGCTGCTAAATTAAATATGTATTCGCTCTAAATTAAATTAATCCTGCTTTTGGCTTCAGGTTCCTTTTCTATGCTTATGAATCTTGTTATTCCATTTTAGTTGCTCTTAATTCACGGTGTTGGGATTTAATGATTTTTTTTTTGTCCACTTAAATGAATGCTGTGTTTTTGTTTTTTTAATTGACTTTCATAGTTTGGTTTTAAATTATTATAGTTAATCAACATTTTGGGTTTTAAATAGATCTTTGATATTGTTTTCAATTTTGAATAAATTTGACTTAATTTAATTTTTTCAGTTTGTGGATTGTTTTTTTATTTTAGCTGCATTGGATTTTTGCATTAAATTTCAATTTCATGTTAGGTTGAATTTTGAGTTTTCAATTGAATTTGTAAATTTTTTTGGACATTTATTGTTTCCAATTTTATATATTTAATTTTGAATTTAATTAAATACTTTAATATAATTCCATGTTCTCAGCTTGTAATTTAATTTAAAAAAATGTGGCTTATTGATTACTGATTTGTTTTTTTTTTTAGAGAAATTGTATATCCTTTAAATTAATTCATACTGAAATATTTACTCTGTGTTTTAGGATTTCCATTAAAATTTGGGGGATTTTATAAAAAAATAAATAAAAATTGGCATTCATTTGAGCTTTATGTTTTATATCATATTCAATATATTATAATTAGCTTTTTAGGTAGCTTTTAATTGAACTTGAATGTTTTTTCTTCTTTTAGTGATATATATGGATTCATTCAATTTTTACGTAAAAGAAAATTTTATCTTTGATATTGCTTTTAATTATGTATTAATTCCATTTAATACTTTAATACAATTCTTTGTAGTTTGTAATTGAAGATTGAAGTGTTTTGGGGGGATTTTAGAACAATTATACATTCTTTAGTCTTTCATTAAAATGCCATTGTAGTAATAATTGCACCGTCTTGCCTCTGTTTGTTCAACTAAAGTTAATTTCCAGCATGTTAGAGGTTAAACAAGGTTTAACGTCGCATTCACGCTTAAAAAAAAGCTTTTTTCTTCAGGACCTCTCAGTTGTGACCATGAATGCCCCACGAGAACGCGAGCGCGTGCGCGAAAGAACAGTCGGGAGAGTTCAAAGTTCCCCAGTGTTTCCTGTCACTTGAATGCATCGCGGCGGGCTCCGAATCAACGCTGTGAAGTCAAAACCGAGTCTCCTGCTCTGAAGAGAAGCTCAATAAACACTTGTGAAGGATCACAGCCACGCTCCGTCCTCGCAAGGCCTTTTTCTCCAGCGCCGTTGAATCGGGAAACTTGACCGAGCTCGTCTTTGGTGGAAGAAATAAACCTTCGGCGGCTTCAAAGGCGCCGCGAGTGTTTTGATTATGGGAGAGGGCGCGAGGTCTTTATTGTCGGGCCGACAAGACGAGAGCTGCTGTGGGAGTGCATTTAAAAAAAGAAACACAACTCGGCTCTCAACTCTGTCGGACTTTTAATCCACGAGAAAACAGATCAGCCAGAACTTTATGACCACCAATGTGAAGCTTTCTTTTTTTTTTTCTGCGATGTTCCCCGTTAGCGTGAGATGAACCCAAAAGCTGTTCTCTTAAACTTATGGAACTCCTGTTTACTGGGTGACGCCACGGAAACACTGAACGAACTCCCGACAGCAACATCGAACGTGTCCCAACTGGAAGTGCCGTGAGCATTAGCCGTAGCACGCCGGGCTAGTGTTTAGCTTCTCTGTTTCAAGAGCCGTATTGCACGTTGATAAGATTATCTCAGCCGATTAGATGCCGCTTCTCCTCGTTGTCATTACTTCCAATAATCGTCCTTGAAGAAGAGAAAACCCTCATATAGAGCATCCTCCTCCCACTAACATTAAACTGATGCTCATGCTAACTTTACAATATTGCAGACGTGTTAGACGGTTCGTAATTCAGAGAAAATCAGAAATATTGCTTTTACGAGTTTAATTTCCAGTAACTTAATAACGGTTGAGTGGCCCAACATAAGTATCCTAAAAATAAGTTTAAAGTTCTAAGGCTGCGTCCCAATTCTACCGCTTAGCCCTTCATCTTACCCCTACCCCTTTGAAATGCGCGTTCACGAGAGTCTGAGGGGAAGGGGAAACTGCCTTTGCCCTCGTTTTGGAGGTGGAGGGCTAAGGGGTAGGCGGAGGGCTTAAGGGGTAGGCGGAGGACTTAAGGGGTAAGCGGAGGGCTAAGGGGTAGGCGTAGGGCTAAGGGGGTAGCGGAGGGCTAAGGGGGTAGCGGAGGGGTAAGAATAAAATTGGGATTGGCCCTAAATCTGTCAAAGCTAACAAGCTAGCTGTTGTGTAATGCCGCGAGTCACGCCGTTTTTCTTCCGGCATTTGAGAATGAAGTGAAAAACAAACGTGCAACAAAGGCAAACATTACTTCTTAGGTCCTGTACCTTTAAATACAAGTTTGAACTCAAAAGCCATTATTACTTTTCACTACTTTATACACGTGTACAGTCCAAAGACGGTTCGCTTCCGTTTCATTTGGGGGGGAATAAAAAGATAAAGTAGCTGGGATGATGTCTGACGGACGCAGCGATTGTGTAATGAAAGCTCCCGAATCCGACGCCTCATCCAGAAATCCACTCGGATTGTGAGGACAAACGTGACAAAAGTGGAAGCAAAAAAACAAAACAAAAAAAACAAAAACAACCGCGGCGCGAGCGAAAAGACAACAAATCAATCAGGAGCGATAGCGCTGGCGGCTGTATACACATCACATCGGGTCTGGTGTCTTCAAAGACTTTCAGAGCGAGCCGGGGAAAACTCCATTAACTCCTGACAAAGAATGCAAATGAAGCCCGACATGTGGCGAAGTGGAATTAAAGAGACCGGCTCTAATCATGACAAACACGAGGTGATGACACACACACACACCAACCACACACACACACACACAGAGAAAAAAGAAAGAATGAGGGGACGCATCAACCAAATAACATCCACAAATAAAAGCAAACATAAAGACACTGAGTGATAAAGGCTGAAAGAAACGCTGTTAAAATTGGCTTTTTCAAAAAGTGTAAAAAAAAAAAAATAGATATAAAAATCAGATATTTGCCAAAAACAGGTTCAACTTCGACAAAAGAAACTGAAACGGAGGACATCTGACGACGTTCCGAAAACGCCGAAATGGCGGAAACGCCGAAAACGAAGGCAGTTGGCATGTCGGGGCCACAAGTTAGTGTTGTTGGTTGTTTGTTTTTTTGTTTATTGAAAACACAAACACACATGCCTGCAATCAACAATACTCCACAAACATTAACAATGTGGACAGATTATTATCAATCATTACGGTGACTGTCAAAATAAAAGTACCGAGCCCCAGGAGAACATGGACTGGGAGGGAATGAGCATGTGCAGAACGACTGTTCACTGCGGTCGCAGCGCTTCATGCGACGCTGCAGGACTGAGGCCACAGCCACACGACGGGGAAAAAAACTATCTTTTTTTCTCCTCGGCCGTCTCCAAGACACCTCCGTCCACACGTCACCATGACGACGACTCAACATGAGGCCCCGGGGCGTGTAGTACACATGCCGGGCCTCTTGGGGGCGCTGTGACTCACCAAACACACCAAAACCGCAGAAGAAGACAGAGCACATAAGATGTAGCTCCTGCTCATAAAACTCCTTGTAATTCTAGTTCTATAGGTCTATGCTCTTCCTGCTGCTAGCGTCATGTAGCTTTATGCCGTGCGACCGGAGTTTGTCGTCCCCGATTGTTGTGGTTATTTGATGACATCACGGACCGCGGCGGTGGGGGGGAAAGAGGGGGGTCCACACCTCGGGGGGTTGGACGGCACGAGCTAGCGTTTTAAAATTTCCCCACTCTGGGGCCTTTGTTAAAAAAAACCCCAACCTGTTTTCACGCTTCTAAAATCGCCTCATGAGGACGACGAACCCCGAGACCCAGTGTTTCCGGAAATTTAGTTTTCACCCACCGACACGGCAACAAAGCCGGAGCGCTTTTTTGAAAAGTTCCACCTCGGAAGCAAAAATTTTCTTAAGGTTAAAGATAAATAACTCAACACAATATAGTTTCTCTTCAGAATAAAGGCGTTTTATAGCGTCCAGTGAAGACGTTCGGGTTATACGACAACGTTTCGTAAAGTGCCGTTGTTGTGTACTAGGTTTGGTGCTTCCACAGCAGCGTTTTGAAAACGACGTCTGTTCACACGAAAATGCTGGAAAATGATTGTTTTTGCTAAAAAGTTAAGTTTTAGCGTTTTTTTCCCTCACTTGAAAGCGTTGCTGTGGGAACGGGCCTGTCTCCGGTCGGCTCCAACTTCCTGTGGACTGAGATGTTCCGAGCGGCGTAGCGGGGGGAGGGGATAAGGGGGGGGGTTGTGTGCACAGACAGCTGTGCTGGCGTCTGCGGAGATGACAGCTCGGGCCCGAGGATGTTGGCCGGCTGCGCCTGGCGAGCTGGATCGGAGCGCTCGCGCCGCGCGGCGCTGCTACACGCCCGCAGGTGAACTCGTCTGCATGCGCCATATGGGGGCGAGCCGAGAATTAACGGTGAGGCGGGGAGAGCCGCGTGACGGCGCTCAGCCGCCGCCGCCACAGAGCCCGAGAGGTGGACGAGTAAAGGGGGGGGGGGGGGGGGGAGGGGCGACTGTACGACGCTAACGGTTAGCATGATAACTGGAGGATATAATGAGAGAAGCTAAAATGAGTCACACACACAAAGTGGACATCGTGAGACGTTACGAGCCGCGTTATGAACAATGAGGATTAACGATCGGTGGGAAGCGTCGTGACTGTGGAGGCGTCGGTTTGTCAGATTCACGAGGGGTTCGGGTGATTCATCAAACACTCCTGAGTTCCTGTCTCATGCAGTATTATCGTAGGATTTCCTGATTTAAATAAATAAATAAATAAATAAATGAGATGAAAAGCTAACAGGTTATAATCTATTGTATTAGAAATAGATAGTTTTATTGTGTGACACAAGGGTGTCAGAAATGTGTCTTTTCACAGGGCTAAAAAAAAAATTCTTAATACACGCATATATAAAAGTCATTAAGAACAGAACAGCAATACCCTATATACTAAAATATGCTAAAATACAGTAAATATACTAAAATATGCTAAAACACACCAAATATACTAAAATATGCTAAAATGCACTAAATATACTAAAATACACTAAAACACGCTAAAAAATATACTAAATATACTCAAATATGCAAAAATATGCTAAAATACACTAAATATACTAAAATCTACTAAATATACTTTAATAAAATGGTAAAATATGCTAAAATACACTAAATATACTAAAATATGCTAAAATACACTCAATATACTAAACTTTTTGAAAATATTCCAACCGTTTCTACAGAAGTGCCACTTTTCCCAAATGCTCCGATTCTGTCTCTGTGGAAAACGCAACTTTTTGGAAATATTCCAACCGTTTCCACAGAAGTGCCACTTTTTCCAAACACTTCGATTCTGTCTCTATGGAAAAATACAACTTTTTGAAAATACTCCCAACTCCATCGCCTAACAAATGGCGAGTTTCTACCGTCGCCAGGTAGATATTGGAGATACAGACGTCCAGGATATGAAAACACCCCACAGCGCCCGGCCTCCTCCTGCAGGTCACCTGGAGGTAACTTGAGGTAACCAGATTCAGATCAGTCAGCCAAGGATTAGGGAGATAAACCCATCTTAAAGGACTAATTAAGACCTGATGGGATTGGGAAGCTG